>NW_023412794.1:0-10494 GCF_903995425.1 Onychomys torridus
GAGTCAGAAGGGGACAGTGGATTCCTTGGAACTTGATGAAGGTTGTGAGCCACTGTGTGAGTGCTAGGAATTGAACCCAAGTCCTCTTGAAGAACAAGTGCTCTTAACTGCTGAGCTATGTCTCCAGCCCCAGTAAATTTATCTTTAAATTTTTTCCAGTTGCATTTCCTTGATTATCAAAAAATTGAACATATTATAATAGGTGTCCTTATAACTTTTATTTTGCAAAATGATTGCATGAGTTTTGAAGATTTTTTTTTTCTTTTTTGTTTGGTGTGTGGTGTGTGTGTGTGCGCGCGCGCGCGCGCGCGCGCGCGCGCATACATGCAGGTACGCTCACCTGAGCCTGTGCCCATGGAGGCTATAGATAAACTTCAGTTGTATTCTTCTATCATTCTTTGTCTTGCATTTTGAAACAGAATCTCTCATTGAACCCGGACCTCAATAATCAGGTGGAGCCCCAGGGGATCCTCTTGTCTCCTCTCCCCCAGTACCAAGGTTACAAGTGTTGGCAAGTCTTTTACTTGTTTGAGTTTTTTAGTTAAAATTTATATATATTAAAGTTATTAGTCCTGGGGATAAATAAATGGTTCAGTGGTTAAGATCACTTGTTGCTCTAGCAAAGAACCTGGATTCAATACCCAGCACCCACATGGTAAGGCACAGCTGTCTGTAACTCTAGTTCCCATGAATCTGCTGCCCTCTTCCGGATTCCATAGGTACTGTACACATATAGCACACATACATATGTGCAGGCCAAATGGTCATATACAAAAAAAATAAATAAATTTTTTAAAGTGATACTAGTGTGTCATCTGTGCTACAGATTACAGATTACTTCTAATTTGTTATTTGTTTTTCTTTCCTCCTTGTAGTCTATTGAATGGAAAAGAGTTCTTTTAGCATTTCTGAATTTAATAATTTTTTTTCTATGATTAATGATTTTTGGGTCTTACAGATTCATACCCAATTCTATGGGCATTCATAAAAGAAATCATTCTTATTAGACATCATTTACCCTGGTAAATAGGGTAATTTCACTTCCTTTAAAATTTTCTAAAATTTTGAACAGTATTTACTTATTAAGTTATATTCTGAAGACAACCTGATTTACAATCAATTAAAGTATTTTAACACACTGTCATTTTCAGGCTTTATTTTTTCCAGCAGATATATATTAAGTTTATATGCCAGGTCTTTGCCTGAGCCTGAGGAGATAGAAATAAAGAAAGACGAGTAAAGTGCATTAGCCATGATTGACCCGTCTGGGGAAGAAGGAAAACAGTGCATGGATAAGGGTCACAATATGGAGTCTTCCTCTTTGTTTTCCCCTCCATGTCTCTGCTCCAGGAGGGCTAGCTTTCCGACTCCAGTTTTTGCAGGTTTCCTTGACACCCCTGCAGATATAATCAGAAAATTACAGCTGTGGCACAGATTTATCCTTGGGGATCTTATCCCAAGAAAAGCCACCAGCTAGAGCAATAAACAAACATCAATGAGCAGTAAACTTTAATGGCTTCTAACAAGTACACGGTACTTCTATCAAAATTGCTCATACTTAGCAGAAGCCCACCATCTCAGCTGAGGCTTGCGTACCTCGTTGTATTAATATTCCTGATACAGCAATACTACTTGCAGCTATTCTAAACTCTTGGGCCCTGTCTTTCCTCAAAAAGTAATTAGCTTTCTTATTTGAAAAGCCATTGTTTCTATGAACCTTATACTTTGAACTTATAATAGAAATATTAAATCGAAATCACTTCTGTTAATTATGGAGACTACACTTTGGGGAAATCCAAGAAAGAAAAAAAGATCCTGTGTCTCATGCCGCTCAGAGATTCTGTGCTGTAGCAATTCCACACTGTGTCTGCCACTTTCTGATTCTCTAAGTGCTGGTGGTAGATCAGGCCAATGGCTTCTGGTGACTTACCACATCTCCGGTACCTATGATGGTTCTCTGTTCTCCTGTATTGAATTAGAGTGTTTGTTGAACTAAACCCTGGATAATACACAGTAAGACATCCATCAGTTAGACACCGCTTTGGTAAAACACCTGTTGTAACAGTTTAAAAGGGAGGCGTCTTTCATTTGGGCTGGTGGGCTCGGAGATTCTGTTCATGATTACTTATCTTCCGTTTCTAAATCTGTGGTGATGACAACAGCTCATCGTGGTAGTTGGAGTGGGTGAGCAAAGCTCTTCATCTCGGGGAGGAGAGGAAGCCATGGGAAAGGAAGGGGCAAGAGATTAAGAACTAGGCACAACCTTATAGGTCCATCCACAGTGACCTGTTTCCTCCAGTTAGGAAACACTGATAGTTTCCAGAACTTCCCAATAGTTCACCACTAGCTGGGAACCAAGTATTTAACATATGGACCTATGCAAGAAAGTTTGTACTCAAATTTTAACTCTGTTCCACTTCATTCCCTGCCCTTTGTGATGCCTAAGTATTCACATTAGAATTAATTTTATTAACAAACGTGAAATACATTAAAGAAGGCTCCTCCCCTCGTTCCCAAACTGGAGACCTGAAACCCTTCAAATATTTATTTAAGTAAAATTATTCAGAGCTCACTAACACTTTTGTACTATAGCAGGGGGAATAAAAACATAAGACTCTGTATATGGAGACATGAATTTCATGAATTCAAGTCTAGCCAGCAATACATAGCAAGACTTTGTCTCGAAAAGAGAAAAACAAATTCATTTCATTAGCTAAATTTTTTTATAATATAAGGAACCTTGGTTCATAAATATGTATGTGTTTGTACCAAGAAAGATGGCCTTTTAGAAAATTATGTTAAGAATCATATGTTTTGTCAGCTGTGGTGGTACATGCGTTTAGTCCCAGCACTTGAGAAAAAGAGGAAAGCACTCTGGTCTACAAAGCAAGTTCCAGGACATCCAGAATACCTGGAGAAAGCCTGTCTTGAAAAACAAAATAAATATTTAAAAATAAGAATACATCATGTGTTTTGAACTTCTGACTCAGGTAGTTAAAGTGGCTAAACTTTAAAGATCATATTTCTACAAAAGGCGAATTTACTAACATCAGATACATCTTTTCAATTTAGTGTTTGTGTTAGTTTTCGAGGGCTGTTGTAACAAACTACAACAATTCAGGCTGGCTAGGTGGCTCAGAGATACAGTCCCGGCTTCCAAACCCGAGAACCTGAGCTCAATCCTCACCTCAGGACCCACATGGTGGAAGGAGAGAACCTCTGACCTCCACATCTGTCATGTACATACATCAAAATAAAAGCATAAATAAACAGATGAAAGGATGAATTAATGTTAAAAAAAACCACTATTGGCGGTGGTGGCGCACGCCTTTAATCCCAGCACTCGGGAGGCAGAGCCAGGTGGATCTCTGTGAGTTTGAGGCCAGCCTGGGCTACCAAGTGAGTTCCAGGAAAAAGGCGCAAAGCTACACAGAGAAACCCTGTCTCTAAAAACAAAAAACAAAAAACAAAACAAAACAAAAAACAAAAAAAAACAAAAAAAAAAAAAAAAACACTATTGTCCAGCTCTGGATGCTACGAGCCCAAGCCGGATTGCTGAAGTTGCTATGGAGAGGTCTTTCCCGTCCTTCTCATTCTGGGGCTTTTATGGCAAGCTTTGGTGTTTCGGTGTAGATTCACAGTGCAGACGCTTCCTTTTATAGTCACAGTGCCCTTTCCCTATGAGTGTGTGTGTGTGTGTGTGTGTGTGTGTGTGTGTGTGTGTGTCCACAAATGTCTCCTCTCTCATAAGGACATCAGTCACCTTGGCGCATCTTAATGAGTTTATCTAAACTAATTACATCTGCAATGACAACCTACATTATTGGGGGCCACAAGTCAAACAGTAGCCAGCAAAGAAACTCTCACCAATCAAGGCAGGAAATAGATAAGGCAGTCTATAAGTCACATGTTCATCTGATAAAACTCTAATAATAAAATGGTGAAGTTTCTCCCCAAATATCATTGACCTGGAAAAAATCAACAAGTCTAGATTGTGGCTTGAGGAAGACGACAGAGAAATGGGCGAGAGACACTGGGGCCTGAAGTTAACTCTGGTTCTAAGGGCGACGAGCATCTTCACAAGAGTTTACTCCTTGAGCCTCAGTTCCCCACCTCTGCAGCAGAGAAAAGAGCTCCTCTGCAAACAGCAGGTCTGGAAATCTACCACAGGGGAACAATCAGAGTGGGAAAGCAGATAAATGTGGACTCTGTGTAACACTTTTACTGAGGGGGACTTTCTATTTCAAATGTTAAGAGAAGCTCTTGTGAAATATTGGGTGGGAACACACTTTAAAAACAATACAAACTGCACAACTCACCACTGTACACTGCTGTGGATTGACTTTGAATTTTTTTAAATGTGAATAGTAATAGTAACTTCTAGCATGACAACTCCTATTACCTACTATTTTAAATTATTGTCTTGATTCTGAAAATATACACATACATAATAAATATATGTGATATTTGTTATGCTTATATATGTTAGGAGAAATTTAAAATTCAAGGCAAAAAAAATCACAAAAATTAATTGAAATTCAAACTATAGATCCTAAACCGCAGACACCTTTGTCAAAAATTTGTGTTGTGGCTGTTGTTGTTTATGCACAAAGGGATAAGGGAGGGCTTGCACAATGTAACCAAACTTACACTATGTTGTGTAATTTTTAACTCTAACACTGTGTAATGAAAATCTCTCTGACTCAGTAAATATTCCTCTCTAATACCATTTTATAGACCCACATAGAATTCTACAGTATGGATGAACCATCATTTGTGTTAAAATTGCAGGCTATTTTCATCCTTTGTTATGACATGTAACACATAATATCTGTCATAGAGGTAAATTTTGACATATCTATGATGACATCCTTTTAAGACCTATAAGTAAAACTGTCATTCAAAAATCTTACAACATTTTCATGTGAGAAATGTATTATAAAATCTCCCTTCATTTCTTTTCATGTTCACCAAAATGGTTATTTTTCTTTTCATCTTTGAAAATTAGCTAGGAAAAATAAGGTATATCATAATCATTTCAAAATGAAGCTCTTTGATTACAAGAAAATTGCAGTTCTTTAACAAATGTATTCATTTATAATTTCTATGTGTCCATGAAATGTCCCCCCTGTATTATAGGCCATTAAAATGTTATCTTCTCATACTGATCATTATAACTGTTTATGTACTAAGGATTCTAATACTTTATGGAACAGATATGTGGTAGGTAACTCCAAGTAGTTATATGTACTATGGTCATGATAATTTTATAATATCCAGAAACTTTACATTTTCTGACAACAAATGTCAATGTCTTTATGATTCTTCAGGTTCAGAAAACACTAGCTGGTTGAGGAAAGCATGCAAAATACATTCTTAGTGGTGCTTGTTCCTATGTTACATTCTAATCCTTTCTTTCATAATAAAATATGTATATGATCTTGAAAACTCAACCATAAAGACATGAAAATGGATGAATACCTTACTGATTGAGCCTCTCCTCAATCTCAAGTCAGATGTCACAGTAAAGTTCCACTCAGAATATATCTTTAAACATATATATGTTTGTATATCATTCCTGATCATCTAATTTTCTAAATTGTCTAAATGAACACATAATACTTTTTTAAAAAGCAAAGACAAGGTCTTAAAAATAAAATAGAAATTTAATTCCAGTACATCTTGGGCAGCTCTCTAGAATTTTATAAAGAAAGCAAGACAGAGACCCTTACTGAAGAGAAAAGCAACTTACTTGTTTGAATATAATAATAAAAATACTCATTACGTTCTTTACCAATTAGGTTACTATTCACTTGGAAAAGGACCAGCTAGTTCAGTTCTTGGCACACAATAGCTGCTCAACAAACATTAATTAATTAATTAGGCACTAGACAGTCTCCAGGAAACGTTGCTGGGGACTCGAAAGCCTTGACAAGGAACCTGAAGGACACAGGTGGTGCTGTCATTTCTCTGTCCAAGGAACAGTTGGGCATTTCACAGAGAAAGGAGGCCACAGGAGGTGAAAAGCTGGCGGTGCAGATGGTGTCAAAGAAGGAAATTTCGATTTTTGGATCATGGTCTAAATAACCCTAAAATGATAAGCTTTGGGCTAGAAAAGAAACACATGTCAGCAGCACCAGGAACCATATGTTTGTCCAAAAATTATCTCTTCTGATTCAGAGGTCCTGAAAAGGAGTGTGTGATCTGGACACTGGAGCTTTCCCCCTTCTCAATTAAGCAGAATTAAACCACATCACCGAACTGTTTAAATTCGGTCACTTCTAAAATGAGAAGACAATGTTGCAGAGCCTTCTACTCTTAAAAGTCAATGTGTCAAGGAAGGAAAACAAGCTGGGTTGTGCATGCACTTACTGTGGAGACCGGCAAGCAGCTAAGACCTGGAAGGAATTCCAATCTCAAGATATCCAGGGCTGTCAACAGAATTACACTGAAGAATAAACTGTGAAGTAATGACCATGGCTTCAGATGACTGTGCGCCACTATGGGGATGGGGGTTGGGGGTGTTGTACAGAACAAAGAAATCTTGATATTGTAAAAACCAAGATGTAGCAAACGCAACATCATGGCAGCCGTCTTCAAACTCAGTAGGAAGCAACATAGAAGTGAGTGGTCTGAATGACGTGAGGGAAACAGAAGCAGGTGTGTATGGGCAAGATGCACACCTGCTCAGAGATTCTTCAATGTTAGGGTGAAAGCATTCAATGGAATACATGAATGGCGACAAGGGAAAGGACCAACCATAACGGCAAGCCATTCATTCAGCTGTATGAGATTCCAAACAATTACCTATCGGTGTGGGACAACCAGTCTGAATACCATCTCCCCTAACTGGAAGAGACACCGCCTACAAACAACTCAAAGGACACCCCAAGTGTGTGTGCTATCTTCATCCCTGAGTTTAGCTACTTAATAGTTAAAACTGATATGTGTTCATATTTGTGCAGGCAAAAACAACACAGAATTTGCTTTTAACACATATGTCCCACTTGGCATGATTTCTTTAGTCCAAATTTTGCTAATAAAGTTTAAAAGTGCATGTTTCATCTTTCAAAAATTGTAATTTGCATTTAATTTAAATACTCACTTTACTGGAAATGTTGTATTAATTCTGTGTCCTACTAGTTTGTATTATATTTTGCTTATTGCTGGCTTATGGGAATTAAACAACTAACAGTTCAAAGCATTTTTCTATTCCTTGTGCATTAAACAGTGTCTCTTGCCTTTACACATGAAATCTCTTTTAAATAGGCATTAAATTTGTTAAAGTCACATAGAAATTTTGAAATAAATGACTTACTGTTCCTCAGCATTTATCCTAAGGAGAACTCTGAGCCAGCCAGAATTCATTCTTTGGGCGGAAGATGTTGTTCAAGACAAGGTTTCTCTATGTAGCACTAGCTGTCCTAGAACTCATTATGGAGAGCAAGCTGGCCTTGAACTTAGGGATTAAAGGATTCCACCACCACTCAGGCTCCTTCTATTGCTTTGCACATGAATATTATGTATAGTCATATTTTTCTTTATCTGAGTAAATTTGCCAGTAATTATATAGCCATAAATTTCTTGTTATTTTATTAATTCTATTCCATTCTATAGACTCCTTTAAGAGAATTTTCCGTGGCTCATGGATCTAGGTATTCCTGGCTTAGGAAACCTACATCTCTATCCTTCATTTCATTTTCAATTTCTTTGTCTATTCTATGCTGTTACATTTTGTTTTCTGCAGCACTGGGGATGAAATCCAGTTTCTTGGCTTAAAAAAAAACAAACCTATAATTATTATCATTTTCTAAAATAAATAGACATATTTCATAACAAACATATATGCACATGGTTTGGCCTCAGTCTCGAGTTAGGCTTCCAGTCCTGGCTCCCACAGGGATTTCTCATTGGCCCCTGCTGTTGTGGTGGGTCTGCTGTAAGACTGTTGTTTCTTCATCAAATGATGAGCAGCCTCCCCATACAAGGTATTTGTCAACAACCATTTGGTTGTTGTTGCTTTCTTTAGTTTCTTGCCTTTGGTTCGGTGCACACATAGATACTTTCTAAAGTAGGATATGAAGTGATGGACAGTGGGGATGAATATGATCACAATGTATGATATACACATATCAAAATGTCTTTATGAAACCCATTATATTGTACAATGAATACACACCAATAAAATAAACTTAAATGAATTCAATAGCTGATTAATGTACTCAATCATTTGATAAATGCAAGATTTGGGATAACAAAACCATCTTCTCCTGAGATTGGGAGAGGTAGCCCCACAGTCTGTCATGCAGTGGTGTGAGCAAAGGAAAGATGCCCCCTTGCCCTTTGCCCCTTGCCACCTACTGCAGGTGGGAAAACAAATCCTGCCCCTCACCAGTTGGAACATACTGGAGAGTGGGCCCTGCACTTCACCCTGGCAGCACAGTAGAGCTAACCCCATTGACAGGAGCACAGGTGATCTGGTGCCACAGATGCACATGGGAGCTGTGTCACCACCCTTCATCTGCCATATGGTAGAGTGGGAGAAGCAGAGACAACCTCCCCCTTCCCCTGCCCTCACTGCCTGTGGCAGGTGGGAGAGCTGGCCCTGAGGTCATGACAATGTGAGAGCTGGTCCTGCCCCTCACCAGCTGTAGCACTCAGGAGAGCTGGCCCTGCACCTTGCCTGAGCAACACGCTAGAGCTGACCCTGTTGGCAGGCCATGAGTGAGCCAGGCTATGGGCATGAGAGCAGGAGAGCTTGCTCATATGCCATGGGTGGAAATGGAAAGGGAAATATGCTCCCACACTCTTTGCCACCACCAGCAGGCCCGGAGAGTTAGCCTCATGGGCATGACAATGGAAGAGCTGGTCCTACCCCTCACCAAACGCAGCAATCCAGAGAGTGGGCCATGAACCTCACCTAGGCAAAACTATAGAGCTGGCCCTGGTGGTGTAAGTGTGGGTGAGCTTGATCTGATGGTGTGGGAACAGAAGAACTGGCCCCCTATTCCTTGCTACACTGGGTGAGCTAGCAGGGGCAGTGTGGAGAGCTCACCTAGGTGGTGACTATGAGGAACAGTGATAGGTTAACCAACCCAGCTACCATCCAGGCACAGAACAAGGACTACAAGGTAGCCCACCCCAACACCCACCTCATCTATGCACTGCTGAAGCAATGTGAAGGGGCCGCTCCTGCAGATCCAAAGCTCCAAAATCTCTATGATACAGGGCAACAATAGGCTGTCCAAGGGGAATCCTAATGAGGCCCAGAACTGATGGTGTAGCAGAGACCAGAGGCCTCGAACCAGACCAGCAACTCACTGCAATCAACACTTACAAGTAAAGAGGCACAAACTAAAGAGTAAACTGTGTGACTGACTGGACCACACTACAGCTTCCACGCTAAGATTTTTATTTGTTTTTTGTTTGGTTGGTTGGTTTGGTTTGGTTTGGTTATGGGGTTTCGGTTTTACTTTTAAATTTTGTGGTGGGGGGTGTTTGCCAGGACAGAGGGAGGAAGAAAGGGGATGGAGAGTGGAGTGGGATTGGGATGGATGTGAAATTCACAAAGAATCAATAAAAAGTTTTTAAAAATCACCTTCTTTTATACCATATTTTTTTCTTGATGCCACATTACACAAAAACTGAGATACAGGCTGCTGGGAGGGTTCAGTGGATTGCTGCCTCCATGACTCGGGACCGGAGCTCAGTTCTAGGGACCCACATGGCAGAAGAAAAACCTGACTCCCACACGTTGTCCTTTGCCCTCCAAACATGCACTGTGACACATGTGTGCCATGGCACATGCACACACATGAACACATACAATAAATAAGTAAAGAGTTTAAAATGAATAGTCAAATACACCCAGACGTTGGATTGTGACAGAGGACACTGGAGTGTCTATGTCTAGCTCACAATGGCAGTCTGTCCTGTGTCTACTGTCAGTCTGTCCTGTGTCTACTGTCAGTCTGTCCTGTGTCTACTGTCAGTCTGTCCTGTGTCTGCTGTCAGTCTGTCCTGTGTCTACTGTCAGTCTGTCCTGTGTCTACTGTCAGTCTATCCTGTGTCTGTCAGTCTATCCTGTGTCTGTCAGTCTATCCTGTGTCTACTTTCAGTCTGTCCTATGTCTACTGTCAGTCTGTCCTGTGTCTGTCAGTCTATCCTGTGTCTGTCAGTCTATCCTGTGTCTACTTTCAGTCTGTCCTGTGTCTACTGTCAGTCTGTTCTGTGTCTGTCAGTCTATCCTGTGTCTGTCAGTCTATCCTGTGTCTACTGTCAGTCTGTCCTGTGTCTGTCAGTCTATCCTGTGTCTGTCAGTCTATCCTGTGTCTACTTTCAGTCTGTCCTGTGTCTACTGTCAGTCTGTTCTGTGTCTGTCAGTCTATCCTGTGTCTGTCAGTCTGTCCTGTGTCTACTGTCTGTCTGTCCTGTGTCTACTGTCAGTCTGTCCTGTGTCTACTGTCAGTCTGTCCTGTGTCTACTGTCAGTCTG
>NW_023412795.1:0-7106 GCF_903995425.1 Onychomys torridus
ACCGCAAAGAGAGAGATCCAGATGAAATCAGCCTGGCATCACCTCCAGTGCCCTAATGAAATTGGCCAGGCTCCCCCTCCAGTGCCCTGATGAAATCAGCCTGGCTTCCCCTCCCATGTCAGGGATGAAATCAGCCTGGCTCTGCCTCCAGTGTCAGGGATGATATCGGCCTGGCTACACTCCAGTGTCAAGGATGAAATCGGCCAGTCTCTTCCTCAATTGCCCTGATGTAATCGGAATGGGTACCCCTCCAGTGCCCTTATATTATCAGACTGGGTAGCACTCTATTGCTCTGTTGAAATCGGCCTGGCTCCCCCTCCAGTTCAGGGATGAAATCAACCTGGCTCCCCTTCCATTGCCCTGATGACATCAGCCTGGTTACCCCTACAATGACCTAAAATAGTCAGCTTAAATCCCCCTCTAGTGTCTGGGATAAAATCATCATGGCTCCCCCTCCAGCACCCTGATGACATTGGCCTGTCTCCCCCTACAGTGTCAGGGATGAAATCGGCATGTCTCCTTCTTGAGATCCATGTTGAAATCTTCTGGACTAATCCTCCAGAGCCATGATGAAACCAGCCTGTCTCATCCTCCACTGTCCATGCTGAAATCAGACTGGGTCCCCCATCATAGCCCTAATGAAATTGACCTGGCTCCCCCTCCTATGTCTGGATGAAATCAGCATGTGTACCGCTACACTGCTCTGAAGAATTCGGATTGGGTCCCCCTACATTGCTGATGTAAAATCAGTCTGACTCCCCCTCCAGTGTCAGGAAAAAATCGGCCGGGCTCCCCCTCCATTGTCCAGCATGAAATCAAGCTGGCTCCCCCTCCAGTGCCCTTATTAAATTGGCCTGGGTCCCCCTCCAGTGCCCTGATATATTTGGCTTGGCTCCCCCTCCAGACACCAGATGAAATCGGCCTGGATACCTCTACAGTGCCGAGATATATGGACCTGCGTGCCCCTGCAGTGTCAGTGATGAGATTAGCCTAGATCCTCTATAGTACCCTGATGAAATCGCCCCTGTTTCAGCTCCAGTGCCCTGATGAAATCATCCTGGCTACCCTTCCAGTCTCCAGGATGAAATCGGTCTGTCTCCACTTCCAGTGCCCTGATGAAATAAGCCTGGCTTCCATTCTAGTGCCCAGATGAAATCGGCCTGGTTCCCACTCTTGCCCTGATGAAGTTGGCCTGGCTCCCATTCTTGCCCTGATTAAATCGGCCTGGCTCCTCCTCCAGTGCCCTGATGAAATAAGCTTCGGTCCCCCTCCAGTGCCCTAATGAAATCAGCCAGGCTACATGTCCAGTGCCCTGATGAAATTGTCCTGTGTCCCACTCCAGTGCCCTGATATATTAGGATTGGCTCCACCTACAGTGACCAGATGAAGTTGGCCTGGATAGCACTACAGTGCCCTGATATATGGATCTTGGTCCCCCTGCAGTATCAGGGATGAAATTGGCCTACAACCTCTCCAGTGCCCTGAAGAAATCGCCCTGTTTCCGCTCCAGTGCCCTGATAAAATCAGCCTGGGTACCCTTCCTGTGTCCAGGATGAAATCAGCCTGGGTCTCCCTCCTGTGCCCTGAGGAAATTGGCCTGGGTCCACCTGCAGTGCAGGTATAAACTCAGCCTAGCTCCCCATCCAGTGTCTGGAAATAATCAGCCTGGCTCCCCCTCTACTGTCCAGGATGAAATGGGCCTGGCTCCCCCTAGTGAGTCAGGGATGAAATCAGCCAAGCTCCCCCTCCACTGCCCTGGTGAAAGTCACCTGCCTTTCCATCCAGTGTGGGTATAAAATCAGCCTGGCTCCAACTCCTGTGTCAGGGAAGAAATCAGCCTGGCTCCAACTCCTGTGTCAGGGAAGAAATCAGCCTGGCTCCCCTTCCAGTGTCTGGGGTGAAATCGACCTGGATCCCCCTTAAGTGTCAAGGATGAAATTGGCCTGGCTCTCCCTCCAGGGTCAGGAGTGAAATTGGCCTGCATACACCTACATTGCTCTGATGAAAATGGCCCCGGGTCCCTTGCAGTGTCAGGGATGAAATCAGCCTGGCTCCACCTCCAGTGCCCTGATGAAATCGGTCTGGCTTCCCTTCTCATGCTCGGAAGAAATTGGCCTGGGTCCCACACTTGCCCTGATCAAATAGGCCTCCAGTGTCCATGCTGAAAAGGGACTGGCTCTACCACCTGTCCCCTAACTAAGTCAGCCTGGCTCCTGCTCCTGTGTCTGGATGAAATCAACATGGCTTCCCCTCCAGTGTCAGGTATGAAATCGGCATGTGTACCCCTACAGTGCCCTGATGAAATTGGATTGGGTACCCCTGCAGTGCTGGTGTAAAATCAGTCTGACTACCTCTCCAGTGTCTGGAAAAAACTGGCCTGGCTCCCAGTCCAGTTTCCATGATGAAATTGGCCAGGCTCCCCCTCCAGTGTCCAGCATGAAATCAGCCTGTTTCCCCCTCCAGTGCCCTGATGAAATTGTTCTGGGTCCCTCTCCAGTGCCCTGATAAATTCGGATTGTCTCCCCCTCCAGTGACCTGATGATGTCAGCCTGGATACCGATACAGTGCCCTGAACAATGAACCTCGGTCCCTCTGCAATGTCAGTGATGAAATTGGCCGATATCCTCTCTAGTGCCCTGATGAAATTGCCCTGTTTCCGCTCCACTGCCCTGATGTTATCAGCATGGCTACCCTTCCAGTTTCTAGGATGAAATCAGCCTGGCTCTCCATCCAGTGTCCAGATGAAATCATCATGGCTCCCCCTCCAGTGTCCTGGATGAAATCAGCTTGGATTCCCCTACACTGTCCGGGTTGAATTCGGCCTGGCTCACCCTCAAAAGTCAGGGAGGAAATCGGCCTGGCTCCCCCTCCAGTGCCCTGATGAAATCGGACTGGGTACCCCTCCAGTGCCCTGATGTAATCGGAATGGGTGCCCATCCAGTACCCTGTTGAAGTCGGCCTGGCTCCCACACCAGCGTCAGGGATGAAATCGGCATGGCCCCCCTCCAGTGACCAGATGAAATTGGCCTGGTCCCCATCCAGTGCCTTGATGAAATCGGCCTGTCTCCCCGTCCAGTGCCCTTATGAAATCTGCGAGGGTCCCTCTCCAGTGCCCTGATGAAATCAGCCTAGCTCCCCCTCCAGTGTACAGGATGAAATTGGCCTGGGTCCACCTCCAGTGCCCTGATGAAAACAGCCTGTGTCTCCCTCCAGTGTCAGGGATGAAATCACCCTGAGTGCCCCTTTCAGTCCCTTGATGAAATCAGCCTGGCTCACCCTCCAGGGTCTGGATGAAATCAGCCTGGCCCCCAATTAAGTGTCAGGGATGTAATTGGCCTGTACAGCCCTATGGATCCCTGATGAATTTGGCCTGGTTTACATCCAGTGCCCTGATTAAATCAGCCTGTTTCCCCTCCAGTGCCCTGATGAAATCAGCCTGGCTACCCTTCCAGTGTTCAAGATGACATCGGCCTGGGTGTCCCTCCTGTACCCTTATGAAATTGGCCTGGCACCCCCTCCAGTGTCCAGATGAAATCAGCCTGGCTCCCCCTCCAGTGTCATGGATGTAATCAGAGTTGGTACCCCTACAGAGCCCTGAAGAAATAGGCCAGGGACCACCTGCAGTGTGGATATAAAATTAGCCTGGCTCCCCCTCCAGTGTCTAGTAGAAATTGGCCTGTCTACTACTCCAGTTTCTTGATGAAATCAGCCTTGTTTCTCCTACAGTGCCAGGGATGTAATCGGGGTGGGTACTACTACAGTTCCCTGATGAAATAGGCCTGGGAACACCTGCAGTGCAGGTATAAAATCAGCCTGGATCCCCCTCTAGTGTCCTGATGAAATCAGCATGGCTCCCCTCCACTGTCTAGATGAAATCGACCTGGCTCCACTCATGTGTCAGGGACAAAATCAGCTTGTCTCAAGCTGGAGTGCCCTGATGAAATTGGCCTGACTTATCCTCCAGAGCCAGTATGATTTCATCCAGGACACTGGAGAGGGAGCCAGGCTGATTTCATCCTGATCACTGGAGGGTGAGCCAGGTTGATTTCATCCCTGGACACAGGAGAGGGAGCCAGGCGGATTTCATCCTTGACACAGGAGTGGGAGCCAGGTTGATTTTATACCCACACTGCAGGGAAACCCAGGCTTATTTCATCCTGGACACTGGATGGGGAGACAGGCTGATTTCATCCCTAACACAGGAGTGGGAGCCAGGCTGATTTTATACCCACACTGCAGGGAAACCCAGGCCTATTTCATCCTGGACCCTGGATGGGGAGACAGGCCGATTTCATCCTTGACATTGGAGGGGGAGCCAGGTTGATATCATCCCTGACACTGGAGGGGGAGCCAGGTCGAATATATCAGGGAACTACAGGGGGAGCCAGGCAGATTTCATTGCTGACTCAGGAGGGGGAGCCAGGCTGATTACATCAGGGAACTGGAGGGGTACCCAGTCTGATTACATCAGGGCACTGGAGCAGGATACAGGCCAATATCATCCCTGACACTGGAGAATAGCCAAGCAAATTTCATCAGGGCAGTGGAGGGGGATAAAAGGCCGATTACACCACTGACACTGGAGGGAGAGCCAGGCCAATCTCATCCCTGACACTGGAGGCAGAGCCAGGCTGATTTCATACCGGACAATGGAGGGGGAGCCAGGCCATTTTTATGTAGGCAAGGGAGGGTCATCCAGGCCGCTTTCATCAGGGCACTGAAGGCAGAGCCAGTCTGATTTCATCCCAGACCCTGGGGGGGGGGGATTCAGGACGATTTCATCAGGGCACTGGAGCGGGAGCCAGGCAGATTTAATCCCTGCACTGGATGGTAGCCAGGCCGATATCATCGCAGATACTGGTGGGGGAGCCATGGTGATTTCATCCTGGACACTGGAGGGGGAGCCAGGCAGATTTCATCCTGGTCACTGGAGGATGAGCCAGGTTGATTTCATCTTGGATACTTGAGGGCGAATGTGGGCGATTTCATCCCTGACCCAGGGGTGGGAGTAAGGCTGATTTTATACCCGCACTGCAGGGAAACCTAGGCCAATTATATCAGGGCACTGGAGGGGGAGCAATGCTGATTTCATCCCTGACACTGGAGGGGAAGCCAGGCCAATTTCAATAGGGCAATGGAGGGTTACCCAGTCTGATTACATCAGGGCACTGGAGGGGGAGACAGACCGATTTCACCACTGACACTGGAGAGAGAGCCAGGCTGATTTCATCCCTGACACTGGAGGGGGAGCCAGACCTATTTCATCCTGGACATTGGTGGGTTAGCCAGGTTTATTTCATCCTGGATACTCGAAGGGGTGCCAGGCCTACTTAATCCTGACACAGGAGTGTGAGCTTGGCTGATTTTATACCCACACTGCAGGAAAACCTAGCCCGATTTCATCAGGGCACTGGAGGGGGAGCCATGTCCATTTTCCCTGATGCAGGAAGGGGAGCCAGGCCGATTTGAATGATTTCATCCCTCCCTTGTTAGAGATGATATCAGCCTGGTTCCCCTTATCCTGGAAACTGGAGTGGGAGCTAGGCCAATATTTTCTGGAAACTGGAGTGTGAGTCAGACTGATTTTACACCAGCACTGCAGGGGGACCTAAGCCAATTTCATCAGGGCACTGTAGGGGTACACATGCTGATTTCATCCCTGACACTGGAGAGGGAGAAATGTTGATTTCATCCAGACACAGGAAGTTGAACCAGGACAATTTATTTAGGGCATTGGTTGGGGGAACCCAGTCCGATTTCAGCATGGACACTAGACGACGACCCAGGCTGGTTTCAACAGGGCTCTCGAGGATGAATCAGGCCAATTTCATCAGGTTCCCCCTCAGTGCCCTGGAGAAATCAGCCTGGCTCTCCATCCAGTACCCTGATGAAATCTGCGAGGGTCCCTCTCCAGTGCCCTGATGAAATCAGCCTGGCTCCCCCTCCAGTGTACAGGATGAAATTGTCCTGGATCCACCTCCAGTGCCCTGATGAGAACAGCCTGTGTCTCCCTCCAGTGTCAGGGATGAAATCACCCTGGGTGCCCCTCCAGTGCCCTGATGAATTCGGCCTGCGTCCACCTCCAGTGTCCAGGATCAAATCGGCCTTGGATCCCCCTCCAGTGTCCTGCATGAAATCCTCCTTGATCCCCCTCCAGTGCCCCGATGAAATTGGCCTGGCACCCAATCAGTTTTCTTATGAAATAGACTCGGCTCCTCCTCCATTGCCCTCATGAAATCTGTCTGGCTCCCCCTCCATTGTCACAGATGAAATTGGCCCTAGCTCTCCCTCCAGTGCCCTGATGAAAATCGGCTTGATCCCCCTCCAGTGCCCTAAGGAATTCGGCCAGGCTCCACTTCCAGTGTCCTGATGAAATCAGGCTGGCTCCCCGTCCAGTGCCCTGATGAAATCGGGTTGGCTCCCCGTCCAGTGACCTGATGAAAATGGCTTGGCACCCAATCCAGGGTTGGGTATAAAATCAGCCTTGATCCCCCTCCAGTGTCAGGGATGAAATCGGCGTCGCTCAACCTGCATTGTCAGGATGAAATCAGCATTGGTCCTCTTGTAGTGCCCTGAATAAATTGGCCTGTCTCCCCCTCTAGTGTCCAGGATGAAATCGGCCTGGCACCCCCTCCAGTGTTCTGATAAAATCGAGAGCCAGGCTGAATTCATCAGGGTAACAGTGGAAGCCAGGCCGACTTCATCTGAGCACTAAAAGGGAAGCCTTCCTCTCTTGCCCCCATTGGTCTTTTAGGTGGTGCCTCCTCTGGCCCCACCTAATAACCTGGCCTGCAGGATGGGTCACCCTTCAGTGACCTGATGAAATCAGCATGACATTGGAGGGGAGCAAGGCCTATTTCATACAGTGCACTGGAGGGGGAGCCAGGCCGATTTCATAATGGCAGTGGAGGGGTGACAGGCCCTAAAGAAATCAGCCTGGCTCCCCTCCAGTGTCAGTGATGAAATCGGCCTGGAACCCTTACTGTGTCCTGATAAATTGCCTGGGTCCCCTTCAGAGTCAGGGATGAAATCAGCCTGGCTCCCCTCTAGTGCCCTGTTGAAATTCTGCCTGGCTCCCCCTCCAGTGCCCTGATGAAATTGCTTGT
>NW_023412796.1:0-7010 GCF_903995425.1 Onychomys torridus
AGGACAGACTCCCCTGTAGGAAAGGGGTGTCTGTGTGGAGAAAGGATGGCAGTGAGTCTGTAAGGGTGGGGGAGGGGATTGTTTGAATCCATGAGAGGCTAAACCAGTTCTACAGTCTCTTTCCCTGCACTTCCCAGAATGCAGCCAAGGGAACCCAGGACAGTTCCAGGTGCTAGAGCAACTGCCCATCATGCAGCTTCAGGATGATAGAATGGCTTCCATTCTGAATTCTTTCTTCTCTGGTTATTCTATTGCTTTTGTTCTTCATCCTTTGCTCATCTTGGTATCTAATGGTTTACTAAGATAATGGTTTATTGTTGAGTAATTTGGCTATTATTTCCAGAGATCTCCCTATTATTCTGGCTTCCTTACCTGTGTGCAATATTCCTTTACAATCTCCTGTAATACTGACTTGGATATCACAGATTGTTTCTACTATACTTAGGATATATCTTTATAGCCTTCAATTTTGAAGGATAGTTTTCTAGATACAGTCAACTTGGTGCTGTTTTCTTTCAGGGCATGAAGCCGGTCATTATGATCTTTTGGCCTTTAGTGTTTCTTGCCTACTTGAGAAACTCAGTCTTTCTCTCTTCCGACTACCAGTTTATTTTCTTTTTGCTATAAACTTGGAATTTTGACAATCAAGGCATGAGGAAAGCTTCTGATTTACCTTCATTTTACTTTTGTGTTTCCCTGAATTAACATGTCCCTTAGCATCTTGAGAGCTACTGTGAAGATGGACCAGAGACTTTGCAACTAAAGCAAGAACATGGCAGAACTATGCACGGGATGGAAGGTAATTGATAGAGACTGATAACACTTCCTCCTAAGAATAGAACCTGGAGGACATGGGAATGGAGGGGAGGTGCTGGGGGGAAGATGAGGGTGGGGGGCGGGAGTGGGGAGGACAGGGGAACCCATGGCTGATGTATAAAATTTAAAACACATAATAATAAAGAAAAAATTATTTATTAAAAAAAAAAAAGAATAGAGCCATGGAATCAGTGTGGCAGTTCCTCAGGAAGATGTGATCAGTCTTCCTATGATCCAGATGTACCCCTCTTGGGCATATACCCAAAGAATGTTCCATCCTACTAGAGAGACATTGCTCAAACCATGTTCATTGCTGCTCTATTCATGATGGTCAGATACTGGAGGCAACCCAGAAGAATGGATAAAGGAAACACGATACATTTATACAATGGAGTAACTACACTTGTCTGTGAATAAAAGGATAAGATTTAGAACATAGTAAGAAATTATGCTTATCTAGCAAATTGGTAGTAGTAAATTATTCTCTAAGGTCCATGACCTTTCCAGCCCCAGGAAGCATGCTAGGTTTCCAGTACCAGGTGTGATTTCCCTATTGAGTGGATCTTAAGTCCCATACAGCTATTGGTCACCAGCAACCTGTAAGTGCTACTAATTGGATAAAATAATATGGATATTTTGCCATACTGGTAATTGTCACGGTTCATGGGTGTGACAGCTGGGTAGGTCAGTTTAGTGTTCCATCCCTTTTACCTTGGCAGATTGCATAGTATTTTCTGAAACCATGAAAGATAGACCACATGAAAGAGCTTTTCAGGTAAGATCCAGGTGGAATCATCCAATTTGTGTGTCCTAAGTGTGGGATGTCTTCAGCAAAAAGGGCCTCAGCCCTGAAGGGCAATCGAGGGCTACATCAATAATCAATATTGTTTTGGGAATCACTTAGACTAACTGCCCTGATCAGTCATTCAAAAGGAGGTTCCTCATGTCTGGTATTGTTGTTTTTGTTATTCCATGGTTTTGTAAGGAACACTGTCAACCCAAGTGGCTTAACTTCCTTTGAGATATAGATATATTTATATATAAAGAAATACATAACTTATTCTTTTGTTAATACTTAATTATTATCATATTAAGATAGATAATATCTGATTACTAGATGTCTTAAAATAGTATGTATTCCCTTAAGATGTGTGCACCTTAACATATGTATGTATTATAAATATATAACACATGTACAATATAAAAATTATCTGTGTGTATAAAATTTTAGGATATATTTATAAAATACAACTACATGAGCCATTATCAAACAACCCTGGTGTTCAGCATTTCCAGTTCTTTATTGATTTAAGTTTTCATATCCTGAATAATCCACATTATTTCTTTAAGCCATTTATTTGTCTTTTCTTGGATCAATCAGGATTTTATTTCTGTCTACTCTAGTTTTTTAGGGAGTTTTTGAAATTTACAAATTCTTTTATCATCTTCATAGTTATTTGTGATTCAAGTTCTCCAGTTTCTTCTAACTTGCTCTTGTTGGGGATCAATAGAACATGTTAGGTTTTTGGAGAAGGGACATGTTTTGGATTTTATTATTATTCTCTTTTTCCTTTGGGACCTTCCATCTAGAGTTAGGCTGTTGGTTGTGTCTTTGACATGAGACTTTAGCCCACTGATCCTGAATCCTGTGCTGAAGCTGCAAGGTTATGGATTGGGGGCGTTGAGAAGGGGCAGAGCCACACTGGAGCTGGGTCAGTCTTGCTGAGTGAGACCATGGGGACTGAGACCTTGCAGACAAGGTCCCTGGGGTAAAGATGATAGACTTGTGTGGAGTCTGACTCTCTTATAGTGAGTCCAACCCATTGGGCTGGGGCCCTGGTGGAAAAGGTCTTGTGGTGTAAGCAGAAAGACACACCAGGAACTTTGAATTACTATTGAAAGAGTTAGCATCCCCAAAATTGGTCTGCTTGACCTCTTCACGAAGGTTAGGAAATATATTCATCTATGGACATGAATTACTACTTCTGTTGACAGACATAAACAAGTCTGGATGTACTTCAATAGTAAGTACTCCTGTGATATTAGTGCTGCACACCAGATGACTAGTAAGTGTAGGAAGATCACTACAGTCACAGCAGAGAGAGTGGAGGGAGGGCAGTTTTACCAGTCCATTGACCACTGCAGTAACCTTAACCATATGTTTTTAAAATGAAATCTCTCGAGTGACATTTCCTGTCATTTAAAGAGACACAATTTCGTGGCAACTCTCCTGGTCCCTAGCCCCTTCAATCTTTCCACTCTCTCTTCCTTGCTGCTCCCTGAGCCTTCAGTGAAGAAGTTAAGTTGTAAATGTATCAGTTGGGGCTGAGCACCTCTCTTGTTCACTGTATCTAAACAAGACCTGAGGAAGTCCAGTACCAACAGACTTGCTAACATGGAAATGGGAAATCTCATGAGACCCTACCCATTGAGAAGCAACTACATGCAGCTAAGAAGTGCTGAGAGTGGGAAATAGTCCTCCACAGGAATGAACCCCCTAATTCATTATCAAGACCAAATGACCAGCCCTGAAAAATATACCTATACATAACTCTAAGAAGATTGATCAGATTGTATTAATGTATTTAGTCAGATGAGTCCTGCAGAATCCTCGTGTGTGTGAGTGCATATATGTGTCTGTCTGTCTGTGTCTGTGTTTGTCTGTTGTGTAATAATTACAGATGAAAAGAGACCATGAGTCTAAGGGAGCAACAGGACATCTATGACAGGGGTTTGAGGAAGGAATAGAAAGGGAAAAGTGGTGTGATTATATTTAATTTTTAAGAAAATAAATAAGTAAATACATATAAAAGAAAATATCAAACCTCCTATACAATATCTTCCAAGGTCTTATTTTAATTCCCTCGGACCTTTCTAGCTTGCCTTGGTTTGAAGTAAAATTTAAATGTGTTCATAATTTCCTGACTTTAGAACTGTCTTATATGTTCTCACCTCTTTTAATTATACCTGCTTTTACTTTATGAGTTTTCTCCATTGCGATACTTGCATTAAGGTTTGACTCAGTCCTTCTGTTTACAGCTGCTAAGGATAGTTCAGTTATGTGAGGGAAGTCTGGAACTCTAGTAGATGTAATTATTAGACAGATATCCCTGAGCACAGGAAGGTTAAATATAAGTGTGGATGGAAAGTTCCTAGAGCATCATAGTGTAATGTAGTTGGAAGTTTTTCTTCACAAAAGTGACATCTGAGAATGAGACTTAAGATGGTCAAGAGTCTGGTTTACCAAGCTTTGGACAGAGAGTATTTCCTATGCAGAAAAACCTAGGACCACATCTGGGAAGTTCAGGCAAGTCAAAAAGAGATCAGCATTGCTGCAGTGGAGACCTGGGATCTTTCCCTACAAAAAACTGATGTTGACAGTTCAGGCCTGTACAAATCCTGTGTAACATTGTGTATCACAGCATGAACTTTGTGTTGTATTCTAGAAAAAACATAAAGCCATTTAAACACTTTGGGAGAGTGTAGACGACATCTGGTTTATGGTGTGTGTATTTTATGTGATAGGATATTAAGTTGTATGCTTGCCCTACCCCAAGCACTGAAACTGCTTCTGAGACTATTAGAGTGCCAGATGCCCTGTAACTGCTCCAAGTTCACAAAAAACCCATGCATGATTCTCAAACCCTTGTGTTTGGGCATCAGCCTGATCTTATTAAACAGAAAGGAGAACTTGTTCTGTGCAGTGGACGCTCCCTTCTCTCCAGCTTCTGCCACTTCCTACTTTCTCTTACTTCTCTACATGAATCCTAGGTCTGGGGACACTGGGCTGTCCTGTCACCCCTCCCTCCATATTTTCAGAAAATATTATGCAGAAGCCCCCTTTCCCAGCATGTCCTCTCCCCTTCAAATATAAAATACAGGCTAGCTCTACCTGTGGGAGAAAAAGTGGAGGACAGACTTCATCTCCTACAACAAGCAGACAACTTCCTTAGTCACAGGCTTTACTGGGGGATCTCATGCTCTGCACGAGGTACTTTTGCATCAGATTTTGGTTAGTCCTAGTCAAGAGCTGAGTGTGGATTCTCACGCTTCTGCTGTGTCTATTTGTATGAATTTTGAGCCAACTAAAGAAATGGAGAGGCACACAGCACAGAGGAATCAAAGAGATCCCAGAGGCAGGAGCTCAAGCTTCAGGACCCCTGTGCTGAGTTTATGCTCAGCTCCCCCTGTGGTTTCTGCCACTGTGTCACTCAGAGCACAGTAGTACACAGCCGAGTCTGACTCTTGGACGAGGCTTTCTTCAAGTGGAAGGAGGTGGATCCTTTATCATATGTGGCTTCAAAACCTCTGCTGCTTCCCTTCTCGTTGGCCTTCGAGGCTCTTAAGAGGGAGCTGCGGACCTTCCCCGGGATATTGGACATACCAGAGAAGAGTTCGGGTACCCTGTGGCTGAATAAGTGCAGTTTTATAAATAGGATGTCGTCTTCTGAGAGAAGTCACTTGGACCTTGATTCTGAGTTACTGAGTCTCCCTGGGCCTCCCTGAAGGAAGAAGAGGATACCTGTGTTACATTAAGGACAAAGCTCTTAGATGATTAAATATTTTGACATCATAGAAGAAAGAGGTGAAAATTTTAAGGTCACTTCACTTACCAAGCATGAACAGCAGCAACACAGTCACTATACCGGGGGAAATATTCATCTTTAGTGTCACCCAAGTAATTGTGCTTGACACTTCACATGAAGAAATGAATGAAATGACACCAAATGATGAACCTAGGAAGCTTATAATCACAAAGATAATGTTGTCAAGAAAACTCCTCCCCCTGGTGGACAGAGGACTAAACTGGGATTTCTTGCATACCTTCCTGGAAGTCAGAAATGTGCTCTCATTTTTGAAATCATTCATAAGGCACATGTCAAATTTAAGTGTCCCTTGTAAAACATAAGGGATATAAGCAATGGTCATTAGTATACTCAATGTTGTCGTTTTTAGGATTCAACCTGACAATGAAAGTTTTTAAAGTAGAGCAACTGATGGGTTCTCTGTTTTGGTTTTTACCTTGGGAATAAATTGAAGGCAAGAAGTAGATTTTACCAGTTCATATTCACTGATTTGAATTGTATTAAGATATTATGTGAGCCTAAAGTGATGACTCGGCACTTGGAAGCACTTGTTGCTCTTGCAGAAACCTCAAGTTTGATTCTCAAACACATAGTGGTTCTCAACCATCTGTACCTCCAGTTCTGGGGAAACTGACTCTCTTTCTGACCGCCATGGGCACCAGGCACACACATGGTACCTAAACACAAATGCAGGCAAAACACCTATAAGCAATAAAATATCATAAATAAATCTTTAAATTTTCTTACAGGTATTGTGAAATGTGATTACAAACTGGCCTGGGGAATGTGTAATCATTAAAATCTGCTCTTTTCACCTTCTAGAAATTTGAAATAATGGGTATATGTTGCCCATTTACTTAGAAGGTCATTGGTGTCTTGAAACAATGTTTGAAGATTAACATACTGGACAACCACAACAAAGGAAGCAGTTGGGACTGGCATGCAGGATCCACATGCTGTGCCATGCTCTACATCAAATGTCGCCTATGACCATTTTCTTGACTCTTTTCTGTAAATGTCATTGTGACCAGCGGTGCATGCTTTAGGAAACACAAAGTTGACTATCATTTGGGTTTGGAGAGACATTTGTGACTCTTCCTTGTGGACCTGACAAGGGCATTGCAAGCCTCCAGCTCACATAAGTGTCTTCAGAAACCTCCTTCCTTTAACCGTCAAAGCTTCTACTCACGAATCTGGAGTTCATAGCTGCCATGTTTCTGTGGAGCTCCTTCTTTCCTTTAACTTGGTCTTGGTAATATTTCATCATTGACAGAATTTATTGTCTCACAAAGCTATTTTCCTTTGTCCACATCGGTTTCCTAATTCTTGTTGTTTTTAAATTATAAATGTAACCTGTAAATGCCAGCCTTTGGCTCAGAGCCTTTGTCTCTTACTGCTCAAGGTAATGAATGTTGAGCCCATCAGATTATCCTCACTTACAACTTCTGAAGTTGTTTCAGAATGTGTTGTTCACACTCTTTTCCTATATAAGATGTAGAATCATTTCTTAAAGCAATATTTTTTCTTCTTTCTTTTTTTTATTTCTACAATTTCACAGCCTTAGACTTTTGCACAGACTGACACTCTGCAAATGTTTCTCCTCCTACA
>NW_023412797.1:0-7862 GCF_903995425.1 Onychomys torridus
ATTAGTTTTCATATAGGAACACAGATCTACGTTACTCTTATAAGAAATTCAGACACATGTTCTCATCTGAGTGAAACACAACTCTTTATTAGCGGAGAGCATGCCTTCTTTCCAGCGTCTCCATACAGCAATAAACATGAGTCAAGCTCCAAAAAAAGAATATTTCCACTCATACAACTATCCTAGTCAACATCGCTTATGAAACTTGAACAAACCACCAGCTCATGTTAAATACAATGCCTTAGTTAATTAGTAAACACGGTTGGGTCTGAACTGTGTAAATTCAATTTGCAGCCCAAATCAGTGCGTTTACCAAATACCTCTTGCTTTGTAGGAAGACAACAGATCTGTGGTTTATCCACCTTTCTGATAGGGAAATTCATAAAAGGTTCACATCATGAACCACACCTCTGTTTAACAGCCAAGAATCAACTCTTCTTTTCATGCGCTCCAAACTCAAAATATGAGAATGCCCCCAAAAACTATTTTTCTACTCATTTTGGACCAACTAGTTCAACTCGCTAGAACTATGCAAACCACACCTCTCTTACATATATGCTCTTAGTTAAAACTGAAAAACTTTTTTCAGACAGGTATAATGCATTTGTGTCAAAATCAGTTGGGCACCTTATGATCTCTTCTTAGGAACACAGTTTGCTCGGTGTCACTCCGTCGATACTCAACAAGTACTCATCCCTAAACACACCACTGTTTAAGTCAGCAGCGAGTGCTCTTCCCAGCATCTCCCAAAACCAAAAATATATTGCATCCACAGAAAAAAGAACGTCGTTCCCACTCATACGACCCATATCAGGTTCAACTCTCTCAGAAACTGATAACAAACCACATCCTCTTACATAGATACTCGTAGTAATATTAGAAACCTGTTCGTGAACTCTGTAATCCATTGAGTTACCTGAAATAACTCTGCTGTTAGAGCACATATCCTGGTTACCTCCTTTCTGAAGTGAAATTCAGACAGATCTCATCCAACAATCAACTCTGCTATGAAACTTATACCAAAAAACCTCTTCACAGAAAAATCTTTTATAATATAAAACCGTTTTCTCCTCTAATCGCCTAAACACACTCTTTTGAACGCAAAGAAGCATCTCCTCTTCCAGCGTCTCCAAATACAGCCAACCAACAGAGCAGCACAGAACTACGTTGTGTCCCACTCATATGACCATAATCAAGTTCAACTCTGAGATAAACTGATACAATCACACTCTTGTACGTACGTACTCTAAAATTGGAGAATCTTTGTTTAGTAAACTGTAATTCTTTTAACCCCAAATGCCCCGGCTTACAGGAAATAACTCTGCTAGGACACAGATCCTTGGGTTTAACTCCGATTACGAAGGTAAATTCAGACCAGTCTATCCATAAACCATGGCTTTAACGACAGAATCACTCTTCTTTCCAGCCTTCGAATACACAAAACAATAAGCAAGCCCAAAAAAAAAATCAGGTGCCCTACTCAATAGATACATATCTGTTCAACTCAGCTATGATCATACAAACCACTACCTCCATTATATAAAACTCTATAATATAGGGAAAACTTGGGTCATTCATTTGATTCCAAAGTTCAGTGTTACCAGAAACATTCATGTAGTAGACACACATCCTTTTTGAAACGTCTGAAGAAACTTCCGACTATTTCCAACCATGAAACCCAGCCAGTTTAAACAAACCCAAGCCTACTTCCACATCTCCGAATACCAGCAAAACAACATCGCATTCCAGAAAAAAACCTGATTTCCATACTCATACTACCAAACCTAGTTCAAACTTTCTTACAAAAATGATACAAACCCAGCTCATGCAAATTGCTATTTAGATAATGATAGAACGGCTTGTTTGAAAGCTTTATAAGAAACATTAGCCCCATAATTACCTGTTACGAGAATGAATCTGCTAGGAACACAAACCGGTTCTAACTCCTCTTAAGGGAAATTGATACCAGTCTTCTCATCAGAAACAACCGATCTTAACCAAAGCATCTCTCTCTTCCAGCGTCTCTATATCAGCCACAAACATGAGCAGCTCAGCATAAAAGAAACTGTAGTATTCTTCTTACTAACATATCAGTTCAACCGCTTCAAAATACGATAACACAGCTCCTTGAAATAAAGCTTCTTTTAGTTAATAGTGAGAACACGTTGCGGTTCTGTGAACAGTGTAAATCTTAGATGCAGCAATATATGTTTACGACAATGATCTTAGCCTTGTTGGAAGACACAGATTCTGGAGTTTAACATCCGTTTTGAAGGGAAATTAACAGTGTTTCTATCCATGAACACACATCGTTGTTTAACGCAAAACCAATCTCTCAATCAGCATCCCAAACAGCCAAAACAATCAGCAGCACAGAGAAAAAAGAACTTCCTTACTACTCAACCTAACTTAGAACTCCTTATATGAAATATACACCCAAACTCTACATATTTGCTCTTAGATAATGTGAGACATCTTGGTTAAACTGTATAGTCATCTTACCCAAAATCCTTGTTACAAAATACTCTGCTTTCAAAAAACCAGAGATCCATGTTACCCATTTGTAGAAATCGAAATTTCTCATCCATGAAAAAAACCTGTTCAACCAAAGAAGCTATCCTCACTTTCCGCACTCTCTAATACAGCAATACAGCAACAAGCAGAAAAACAGAACTGGTGTTGCTCTATTACGAATATACGATGTTACTCTGCTATGAAACTGATTACAAAACCCAGCTCCTCTTAATAAATGCCTATAAGTGAGAAATTATTGCGTTGTAACCTGTATAAATTTATTGAACCACAAATTTCTTATACACAAAAATGATCTCTTGCTGTGAAACACAGATCCGTGGTTTTCCACACCATTTTGTAGAAATTCAACCCATGTTTCATCCATGAAACACTCGTTTTAATAGCAAAAACCATGCTCTACTTTCCATTGCTCTCATATACGACAACACGCAACCCAAAAAAGACTGTTGTCCTCCTCATATGCGCATATCTAAGTTTCAACTCTGGCTTATGAAACTGATACAAACCACAGTCCTCTTACATAAATGCTCTTCAGTTAATTGTGAGAAAACACATTGGGTTTCGTGAACTGTTGTAAAATTCATTTGAGCCCCAAAAATCACTGCGTTTACCAAAAATGACCTCCTTGATTGAGGAAGACACAGATCCTGTGGTTAACTCTGTTTTTTGAAGGGAAATACAGACCAGTGTTCTCATCTATTGAAAACACACTCTGTTTCAACGCCAAAAACCATGCCTGTAAATTCCAGCATCTCCATTAAAGCAAGAAACATCTGCAAGCACAGAAAAAAAGACCTCTTTCCTACTCATACGGTACATATCTAGTTCAACTATGCTTATGAAACTGATACAAACTACAGGTCCTGTTAAATAAATGCTCTTTAGTTAATAGTGAGAAATGCGTTGGGTTGTGAACTGTGTAAATTAATTTTGAGCTACAAATTCACTGGGTTTACCAGAATTGAACTCTTGCATGCAGAAAGAGATAGATCTTGGATCTTAAATCCGTTTATGAAGGGAAATTCAGACCAGTGTTCTCATCCATGAAACACACTGTGTTTTAACGCAAGAATCATGCTCTTCTTTCCAGCGTATCGAAATACAACAAGAAACATGAGCAAGCCCAGAAAAAAAGAACTGTGTTTCCTACTCATATGGAACATATCTAGTTCAACTGAGCTTATAAAACTGATACAAACCACTGCTCCAGTTACATAAATGCTCTTTAGTTAATAGTGAGAAAAGCGTTGGGTTTGTGAACTGTATAAATTCATTTGAGCCACAAATTCACTGGGTTTTACCAGAAATGAACTCTTGCTTGTAGGAAGACACAGAACCTGGATCATAAATCCGTTTATGAAGGGAAATTCAGGCCTGTGTTCCAATCCACGAAACATACTCTGTTTTAACGCAAGAAGCATGCTCTTCTTTCCAGTCACTCCAAAACGACAAGAAACATGAGCAAGCCCAGGAAAGAAGAACTGTTTTTGGCCGACTTATATGGACCATATCTAGTTCAACTCTGCTTATGAAACTGATACAAACCACAGCTCCTCTTAACATAAATGCTCTTCAGATAATAGTGAGGAACACATTGGGTTTGGGAACTGTGTAAATTCATTTGAGCCCAAAATTCAGTGGGTTTACCAAAAATGACCTCTTCTTGTAGGAAGACACAGACTCTGTGGTTTAAACTCTGTTTCTGAAGGGAAATTCAGACCAGTGTTCTCCATCCATGAAACACACTCTGTTTTAACGCAAAAACCATGCTCTAATTTCCAGCATCTCCAATACAGCAAGAATCATCAGCAAGCACAGAAAAAAAAGAACTGTGTTTCCTACTCATATGAACCATACATACTTCAACTTTTCTTATGAAACTGATACACACCACAGCTCTTTTTACATATGAGCTCTTAGATAATTGTGAGAAACGCTTTGGGTTTGTAAACTGTGTAAATTCATTTGAACCCTAAATTCCCTGGGTTTACCAGAAATGAACTCTTGCTTATAGGAAGACACAGATCGTGGATCTTTAATCCGTTTATGAAGGGAATTTCATACCACTGTTCTCTTCCATGAAACCCACTCTGTTTTAACAGAAGAAGAATGCTCTTCTTTCCAGTGTCTCTAATACAGCAAGAAACACGAGCAAGCCCAGAAAAGAAGAACTATGTTTCCTACTCATACGGACCATATCTAGTTCAACTCTGCTTATGAAACTTATTCAAACCACAGCTCCTATTAAGTAAAGGCTCTTTAGTTAATAGTGAGAAATGCGTTGGGTTTGTGAACTGTGTAAATTCATTTGAGCAGCAAATTCATTGGGTTTACCAGAAATTAACTCTTGTTTGTAGGAAGACACAGATCCTGTCGTTTAACTCCGTTTTTGAATGGAAATTCAAACCAGTGTTCTCATCCATGGAACAAACTATGTTTTTACGCAAGAACCATGCTCTTCTCTCCAGCGTCTCTAATACAGCAAGCAACATGAGCAAGCCCAGAGAAAAAGAACTGTGTTTCCTACTCACGGGGAACATATCTAGTTCAACTCTTCTTATGAAACTGATACAAACCACAGGTCCTGTGAAATAAATGCTCTTTAGTTAATAATGAGAAACACATTGGGTTCGTGAACTGTGTAATCAATTGAGCCCAAAATTCACGGGGTTTACCAGAAATGACCTCTTGCTTGTAGGAAGACACAGAACATGTGGTTTAACTCCGTTTCTGAAGGGAAATTCACACCAGTGTTCTCATCCATGAAACAAACTCTGTTTTAACACAAGAAGCATGCTCTTCTTTCCAGCGTCTCAAATTCAGCAAGAAACATGAACAAGCCCAGAATAAAAGAACTGTGCTTCCTATTCATAGGAAACATATCTAGTTCAACTCTGCTTATGAAAATGATACAAACCACAGCTCTTGTTACATATGTGCACTTCAGGTAATTGTGAGAATCGCTTTCGGTTTGTGAACTGTGTAAATTCATTTGAGCCGTAAATTCACTGGTGTTAGCAGAAATGACCTCTTGCTTGAAGGAAGATAGAGATCCTGTCGATTAACTTCGTTTCTGAAGGAAAATTCAAACCAGTGTTCTCATCCATGGAACAAACTATGTTTTTACCCTAGAAGAAAGCTCTTCTCTTCCAGTGTCTCTAATACAGCAACAAACATGAGGAAGCCCAGATAAAAAGAACTGTGTTTCCTACTCATACGGAACATATCTAGTTCAACTCTGCTTAATGATACAGCTCCTGTGAAATAAATGCTCTTTAGTTAATAGTGAGAAACACGTTGGGTTCGTGAACAGTGTAAAATCATTAGAGATGCAAATTTACTGTGTTTACCAGAAATGAACTCTTGCTTGTAGGAAGACAAAGATCCTGGATCTTTAATGCATTTGTGAAGGGAAATTAAGACCAGTGTTCTCTTCCATGAAACACATTGTGTCTTAACGCAAAAACCATGCTCTACTTTCAAGCATCTCCAATACAGCAAGAAACATGAGCAAGCCCAGAAAAAACGAACTATGTTTTCTACTCATACGGACCATGTCTAGTTCAAGTCCGCTTATGAAATTGATACAAAGCACAGCTCCCGTTAAATAAATGCTCTTTAGTTAATAGTGAGAAACTCGTTGGGTTCGTGAACTGTGTTAAATCAATTGAGCCCAAAAATTCAGTGGGTTTTCCAGAAATGACCCCGTGCTTGTAGGAAGACACAGATCCTGTGGTTTAACTCTGTTTCTGAAGGGAAATTCAGACCAGTATTCACATTCATGAAACACACTCTGTTTTAAAGCAAGAAAGATGCTCTTTTTTCCAGCATCTCCAATACAGTACGAAATATGAGCAAGCCCAGAAAAAAGAGACCTGTGTTTCCTAAACTTACGGACCATACCTAGTTCAACTTTTCTTATGAAACTGATACAAACCACAGCTCTTGTTACATATGTGCTCTTTAGATAATAGTGAGAAATGTGTTGGGTTCGTGAACTGTGTAAATTCATTTGAGCCCAAATTTCAGTGGGTTTACAATAAATGACCTCTTCCTTGTAGTAAGACACAGAACCTGTCGTTTAACTCCGTTTCTGAAGGGAAATTCAAACCAGTGTTCTCATCCATGGAACAAACTATGTTTTTACCCAAGAAGAATGCTCTTCTCTCCAGCGTCTCTAATACAGCATGAAACATGAGAAAGCCAAGAAAAAAAGAACTGTGTTTCCTACTCATACGGACCATATCTAGTTCAACTCTGCTTATGAAACTGATACAAACCATAGCTCCTGTGAAATAAAGGCTCTTTAGTTAATAGTGAGAAACGCATTGGGTTCATGAACTGTGTGAAATCAATTGAGCCCAAAAGTCAGTGGGTTTACCATAAATTACCTCCTGATTGTAGGAAGACACAAAACATGTGGTTTAACTCCGTTTCTGAAGGGAAATTCAGACCAGTGTTCTCATCCATGAAACAAACTCTGTTTTAACCCAAGAAGCATGCTCTTCTTTTCAGCGTCTCTAATTCAGCAAGAAACATGAGCAAGCCCAGAAAAAAAGAACTGTGTTGCCTACTCATACGAAACTTATCTAGTTCAACTCTCCTTATGAAACTGATACAAACCACAGCTCCTGTTAAATAAATTCTCTTTAGTTAATAGTGAGAAAAGCATTGGGTTCTTGAACTGTGTAAAATCAATAGAGTCCAAAATTCACTGGGTTTCCCAGAAATGACCTCTTCCTTGTAGGAAGACACAAATCCTCTGGTTTAACTCTGTTCCTGAAGGGAAATCAGACCAGTATTCACATCCATGAAACACACTTCTGTTTAAAGCAGAAGGATTGCTCTTCTTTCCAGCATCTCCAATACAGTACGAAACATGAGCAAGCCCAGAAAAAGAGACCTGTTGTTTCCTACTCATACGGACCATACCTAGTTCAACTGTTCTTATGAAACTGATACAAACCACAGCTCTTGTTACATATGTGCTCTATAGGTAATAGTGAGAAACGCGTTGGGTTCGTGAACTGTGTAAATTCATTTGAGCCCAAAATTCTGTGGGTTACCAGAAATGACCTCTTCCTTGGTAGGAAGACACAGAACCTTTGGTTTTACTCCGTTTCTGAAGGGGAATTCAGACGAGTGGTTAAAAAGAGGATCTGTGTCTGTCTAAGGCAAAGGTCATGCTATACGTAACCTCAGTTGAATTTTTGGGCTCAATCTGATTTACACACATTAGATACAACCAGGGATTTCTCTACCCATAAATCTAAAAGGCCATATTTATAAGGGCTGTGGTTTGTTATGTTTAATAAGCAGAGTTGAAC
>NW_023412798.1:0-12836 GCF_903995425.1 Onychomys torridus
ACTTGGTTCCCTATATAAGCAGCTGCCTTTTGGTTCTTGGGGCCCCCTTGCCGCGGACTGGATCTCAGCTAGACCACCAGACCGAGGGAGAACGGGGTAAGGTACTCAGGATAAGTGGGATTCGGCGAATGACAGACAGCCACAGACACGAGAGTATGTTGGAAGCTGCTGCAATTTTACTCAGACCAAGCAGTGAATTTTATACAGTTACTTGGGGAAGCACGGCAATCGGCCAGTAGGGTGACAAACATAGAATCAACAATGTAGTTACACACTTTTCTCAGAATGATTAACAGATCTCATGAGTATAGCCTTTACTTTTTCTTTGTGGTTCCTCATCCGGACAGAGAAACATTACGGCCCTAGCTGTAGTTCTCCTTCTACACCTTTGTTCTGTATCAAAATTATACCCTTTCATCATTGTTCTAACCATGGTTTCATTTGTGTGAAAATATTTTAACCTTTACCTGTGGGTGAGAAGGCACCAGGGGTCGGTACCTAGCTAATCTTTCCATGAACTGTAACTTATGCCATTCTGTTTTCATACTATTATGATTCACACATCAGTTCCCATGTACGTCATAAGCTCCCGTAAAAGGTAATGGCTCTAAATAATTATTATATCTAAGATTAAAGTAGGGGGTTGCCACCATCGACCCTTGATGAGAAACTCTATTTGTCCCTGAATAATTCTTGTAGGAATGGCTAATTCCTGTAACTGGTTCCTCGCAGCTGCTGTCAGCTGTGCGTGTGAATTGTCTATGAGTGCCTGAACTTTACTTTCATTCTCTCTTCGCTAGAGTCTTTGTCCTTCTGAATCATAAGTTCTTTCTGCTCTAAATCATTCATGAATTCCTCCAAACTTTAGAGACCCTCTTGAACTGTTGGCCTAAAAGCTTGAATCATAGGTGGGGGTATTGAAGCCACTTTTGAGGAATCATTACTCTCTTTATGGGGCACATCAGGAATATTAAGAGTTAACTTCTTGGAATTAATACACAAGGAAACAACAATAATTACAGCTGCAAAGAGAAGAAGGCAGAGTGCCAGCCAGCCTCTGCAAGCAGATCTGCGTGGTTCCGTGTAGCCTGGCACCTTGATTCGGGCAAATTGATGAGGGGTCGCCGGGGGCATAGACCCGAGGGCCGCGAGCCCCCCTTTCCCACGTAACTACCTTATCCAAGGCATTTGTCACGCAGGCGACACCGTCATGGGCGTGGCAGCCCCTCACCTCCCGCTCTCCCTCAACCAAGAAGCGCTCCAATAAAGTGTGATCTGAGAAGAATCCTCGAATGGTGGTCGTTCTTCCTCGCTGTCGAGGAGCTCGCCGCACTTTATCATATGGCATAATAACAACATCAGGGTCCCACCCAAAGTATGTGGAAGTTTTTATCCCCAGCATGATCAATTGGCAAGCCAAGGAGGGGTAGGTGGGGAGGATATTTTTCTTAGCAACAGGAAGGTATACCCAAAGTAAGGGCACAGGTTCTTGCCAAAGCAGTCCCGTGGGGGCAAATTCTGTAGAAAAATGATCAGATATAAAGGTGAGGCCGACTCAAAATATCCTGTGTATTGTTGGGTGATGGCTGACTCAATTTTTTGTAGTGCCTTTTCTGCATCTACAGTAAGATATCTGGGGGACCGAGGACCGGAATCCCCTTTGAGAATATCTTCGAGGGTACGTACTTCTCCCTTGGTTATTTTTAAATAAGGTCGTAGCCAATTGATATACCCCCGAAGCTTCTGGAAGTCATTAAGACAATGGAGCTTGCCTCTCTTGATCTGAATTTTCTGGGTATAAAGAAGGTCTGGATGTAACTCAAATCCTAAAAACAAGAAGGGGTATTGGGTCTGTATCTTCTTTGGGGCTATATAGAATCCTCGGCCTTGAAGTAAAGTAATTATCTTTTGGGCTATATATTGTGTTTTTTCTATAGACTCCCCTGCTATTAATAGATCATCCATATAGTGTATAATATAAGCATCAGGGTACTGGATTCTCACAGGATCAATGGATTGAGCTACATATTTTTGACATAGTGTGGGTGAATTGGCCATACCTTGGGGCAATACTTTCCATTGAAATCGGGGGTTGGGTACAACATGACTCACAACAGGTATAGAGAAGGCAAATCGTTTGCAATCCAGAGGATGCAGGAGGAAAGAGGAAAAGCAATCATTGATATCTATAACAATCTTAAAATATTTTTTAGGGATAGCCACAGAAGATGGCAATCCAGGCTGTAATGCCCCCATAGGGACCATAGTCTTATTTACTTCCCTAAGATCCTGTAACAACCTCCGTTTTCCAGTTTTTTTTCTTTATTACAAAGATGGGAGTGTTCCATGGAGATGTGGAAGGCTCAAGATGCTGTTGTTCTAATTGTTCCTGCACCAACTGGAGGGCAGTTTGAACTTTTTCCTGAGGCATGGACCACTGGTCTATCCAAACAGGGTCGTCAGACTTCCAAGTTATTTTATCGGCTTGGTATGCAGGAGGAGCAGTGGTCCTTAGGAAAAAAGGTCCGTCCCTAGTCCCCTTTGTCCACTTGGGATGGCATGATGGGCTGAGTGTTCCCCTGTTTCAAACTTTCCTAACCATTTGCCAGGCAGAAAGCCTGTTCTTTAGCATCATTTGTGTCACTTTATCATTGGGACTCATCATGATGATCCCCATCTGTGTCATTATATCTCTTCCCCACAGGTTTATTGGCAACCCTCTCAACCACAAATGGCCTTACTGTTCCAGTATTTCCCCTGGGGTCCTCCCATTTTAGGAATCTAGAGCTTTGTAGTGTATTTTGGATTTGGCCTATCCCCTTTAAATGTGTGACAGTGGGCTCCAGTGGCCATGAATCAGGCCAGTATATTTTTGCTATGACAGTGGCATCAGCACCTGTGTCCAAAAGGCCCAGAAATTGTTTTCCCTCCAGAGAAAGTTTAATTGTAGGTCAGCTCTCTGTTAATTGTTGGACCCAGAATAGGACTTATGATCCTGGTTCTGAAAGGCCACAAGTTGGACCCTTATGGGGAAATTGTCCAAACATTGGAAGAGGGAGAGCCTGAGTGATACGTTAGCCCACGGGGATGGTGATAGGACCCTGAGAGGCTAGGGCCAGGATTTTAATCTCTCCCTGATAATCAGAATCAACAATGGAAGGGATGATAGAGAGTCCTTGTGGCAAGCTGGAAGCTCGGCCTATAATAAGAAAGAACATTCCAGGCAGGGGGGAGGCGCAAGGATCCCGGTCACTATAATCTACATGCCCTCTTCCAGGGTTACAATCCGGGTGGTGGAGGAACAGAGGTCCAGTCCTGCACTTCCTGCTGTGGCTTGGGATAGGCTGGAGCAAGTTGAGCCAAGGCTGTCTGGGGCAGTGGGGTTACCTATTCTTTATTGTTGTTGAAGGGGTTGTTGGGTGATATAGGGGGCTGTGATGGATGAATGGCCGGGGCCCCGAAAATGGGGCCCGCAGCCCATTTCCCAAGACCGCAGATAACGGCTGGCCATTAACATCAGTCTTGGAGCGAACAGTCCTCTGGGCCAATGCCGTCCCCTTTTGCATCGAGGGCAGAGCCCCTGGGGGTGGGTTTCTCAGATTATCATTAAGGGGGGGGATCTCTCACCCTGGGCACCAGGCATTCTCTGGCAAAAGTCCCGGGTGCCCGCATTTGAAAGTTTTTGGTTCCATTGTTAGGCCCTCTAGGCGGCGCCTGGAGCATGGCACCTGTGGCCATACTAATGGACTTAGAAATCTTATGATCAAAGGAGTCTACTTCACTACACAGCTTAATCATGCCATTGAGGTCCATAGCCTTAGTTTTGCCCCTCAAGGCCGCCCTGCAGGCTGCATTGGCATTCTCTATGGGCTAATTGCTTGACCACAATATTTTCTAAACCATCTTCTCCCAGGATTCTTTCAGCCGCTTCTAGCAGCCTGGCAATGAACTGGGCGTAAGGTTTCACTGTTGCCTTGAACTATCTTAGACAGGGAGGTGGTGGCTGCCCCTGTCGCGGGCACAGCTCACCAGGCCGCCAGCACCGTTTGGGCCGTCTGTGCCAGAAGCCCTGCTGGGAGTTTCCGTTGTTTTTCCTCTGTTGTTTGCCTCTCCCTGAAATCTTGTCAGAGGACCATGAAGACATCTGAGGACTTTTCTTATTTATGACGGCCTGTGTTTCAGCTCTGTCTATAAACTCGGCCTTCCAGGTTAAAAATTGGCTCTGAGTTAACACTGGACTGAACCACCTTATTCCATTCATGAGGCAACAGATTACCCCCCTGCCCAGCCCTTCAAGAACTGAAATTGTGAAGGGTGCATTAATGCCATAATTTTGACTGCTGAGTGTAAATCCTTCAGATGTTTTATTTTTAGTTTTGTATATATAACTTGGTCAGTGGTCATGATTCTCCGCTGGGTCCTCCTCCTCTCCCTCCAAGGCCGAAGTCCCCTGTTCCATAACCTCAGTATCTCTGTCAGCACCCTGAGTGGTGTCTGCCTGTTCCCCCACATCCTGTGATGAGTGGGCCATAGCGGGTCATTACTGGGAAAGAGAGGGACATTCTGCAGTCAGTGCCCTTTTGGTCTTGCCTACTTTTGGTTTCTAAGAGGCCCTGCATTCCAGGTATAACAGGTCCCATTTGTCTTGTCATTGTTGACGAATGGGCACTTGGGGCCATTTGGGAGTGGGAGTGACATAGGGAGGCAGAGAGGGCCAGTTGAAGGCCCCTTCTCATCTAATTTGGGCCGGCTAGCCAAAGGTCGCTTCTTCCAGGCTGATTTTGAAGATAGGGTCAAGCCAGTCATACAGCCTGCCTGCAATTCTTATGGAATGACAGGATAAATTCTTTCTTTATTAGGAATTTGATCGGGGCGGGAGGCCTTTAACAAAGGAGGGATTATATCAGCGGCAGGGATAGGTCATCAATAAGGGAGGGGCCACGCGAGGCCCGGGGCAGCGCTCAGGGCTGGCCTGTGATCTCAAGTCCCCCATAGTCTCAGGTGGAGCTAGCTGCCTGGGGTGGAGCAGGCTGTCTCCTGTTTTTACTTTCGTTCTTTGGCGGAGCAGCTGCCTCAGCTCTGGACTCATTATCGGGTCCGGCAGGAGGAGTGTGAGAGAAAATCGTCCGAAAGGGCTAATAAATGTGAAACACGCCCGTCTCCCTCTGCCTCTTTTAAAATATCTCTGATCACACCATAAAAACTAAAGAAAGCATCAGGAACATTTTCTCACTGTTTAAGTAATTTGTTGATGTCTCTTCCAACCTTATTCCAAGTTAGTGGGTGAATCCCTGGGCCATTAACTACCAGCCAAGGGCACTTCTCCTCCACAAAACAGAAGAATTTTATCAGATCCTTTTTCTTAACTGTTAGTCCTCTCTCCCTGAGATTGCCCTTCATTTATTTAATAAAAAGAACCTTTTTTTGATAATCCTTTGCCCATGGCTATGGGATGACTATGCTTACCTCTAGACTCTCCCAGGTTGCATGAGTGATGCGGTCCTGGTGTCTCTACCTCGCGTCTCTACCTTGCGTTGTCCAGAGCTCTGCTATCTGCCCGGTAGGCCACCGTGCCTCGGGACCCACGTTGAGGCACCACTTGTCCCGTCCTGCAGGCCAGTTATTAGGTCAGACCCAAGGAGGCACCACCTGAAAGACCAATGGGGGTGAGAGACAAAGGAGACCAAGCACATAAAGAAAGACAGAGTCTGTCTGAGTCACGTCAAGGTCTCATTTATTGCAAAATGAAACAAGCTTATATACTGGTGGATATGAGGCGAAGGGAGGGAGATGAAAAAATTGTTAGAAAAGGGTTCAGGACGAGGTCTCTTTGGTCCAGTGCTCAAGCAACCGATCAATCAATTAGAAAAGGGTTAGGGAGAGGTCTCTTTGGTCTAATGCTTTGAACAACTGATCAATCAAACACACTCCAGGAAGTTTAATCTAAAAGTACACTTTGTGGTTTTTCCGGGAATGATTGTTTCTGCAATTCAATGGGTGCAGTTATGCCAGATCATCCAAGCAAGAAAAGTCAAGGCACAGCTATCCAATTTGTGGTTCCTAACACAGTAGATCACAAGGTAGTGGAGGCCCTCATCAGTGAGGCGGACACAAGGGCGCAGATAGAGGTGTGTGAGCTAGGTGCAGTGAGCCTTCATCCTCCAGCATGAAGCAGTCCATCATATAAAGGTATCAGATGGAAATCTGTTTGCCATGCAAGGGGGGGGGCAGTTTAATGGAGGCCTCCCAGGTCAAGCTGATGCAAGGAACTTTGGAGCACCCTGACACATCCAGATGCTCCAGGTTGGGACAGAGGGACACCACATCAAAGACAGCTTCCTTGGAGATATTGTAACATCCTGAGACTTCCTGGGCAGCAATGTGCAATGGTGTAAAGGCCTTGGTCTGTGAGCCTCTGGCAGTCACTGACAATGACAGTCTTCAGCATGAGACACACATTGGGTGTCTCCTGGCAAAGCCTATGGGTCAGTACTTTCAGGGCACAGTCCACATTGATGGTCTCGCCTTTTCAGTGTCCAACCTATGGGGTTCGATTCAGAACCTAAAATAGCATATGCTTATTTATTCAGTCAGGAATTAAACCATTTCAGTGTGACTGCTGTGGAAGAAAGTTCACCAGGGCTTACTTGCTAAAGATGCATCACCTAAAGCATGAAGTGATTTCTTAGTGCCAGAATACTTAAACCAGGAGCAAGAAGAGCCTCTTGTTCAGTATGATCTTGGAGAACACACTTTTGAAAGCAACTCTTCTGTTCAAATGCCTGTGATTTCACAGGTCTCCTCAACCCAGAATTGTGAAAGCTCTTCCCCTTTGGGGTCTCTTGGTGGGCTTGCAGAAAAGGAGCAGGAAGTGCAAGAGCAACCAAAGAGCAGTGATAATGCTGAGGCTCCCAGAGAAGACCCCCCAAGTCAGAGTTGTCTTCTATACCTGTTGAGTGATTCTGTGATTTGGCCTCCTCAGTTTTGGTTTTTGGAAAGTGCCTGAGCTTGGTGTTCTATGTTTAAATTTAATTTTTCAGACAAAGAGTTCCCTTTGTAAGCCCTGAAATTGGAGGGTTGCTTTGTTTTGTTTTGTTTTGTTTTGTTTTCATAGCTTAAAGATTGCTTCTGTATATATACAATAAGGTAACATTGAAACAGGACATAACTCTGAGACTTAAGGGAAAGCAGCTGATTTTAAATGTGGCAGTTCTTCCTCCCATTGTTAAAGGTGGGCAGCAGCAGATACAGAAGAAAGTTTGTCATTGTTGACCTTCCTGAGATGACAGGGCTCATTGGAAGTTACTAAACAGATTTAAAATGTCTAAGTAAACGTTTACTCCTAGATGCAGGGTGTTATAAATCCTATAGTTTTGGAAGTATTTATGGTAATTCTTTTCCAATGAAGGTAAATCACTTTTGAAATCCAGCATATTCTTTTTTTAAGCCATTATGAATTTTCATGGTGAAAAATTGGTATTGGGCAGGCAGTTCCTGTACCTCTATAGTACCACTCCAAAGGCTAAGAGGTGTGACTGAGAGGACTCAGGCTGTGTATGGAATAGCCAGGGTGCAGAATGAGGTATGTATACCCCAGCTTTATAGGAATTGTTTTAATACAGTTTTCCTTACTAGAATGAATGTTTACCTGGCCTTTGAATGCTGATACCTGACTAAATAGGACATTGCCCAGATTAAGTGTCCTCTTGCCCCATCAACAATACTTTCACTTGCATATACTATTGTGCTGCCCTATAAATGAAAACTATTGAAGATATTCTATATTTTATATATAGGTTTATGTATTGTTGGGTATGTTTATGCTGTACTGTTTTGGACAAAATAAAAGAATTCTGTTTTGAGGCTACATTCTTTTTTTGGAACTGAGGATTGAAAGGGGCCTTGAGCTTGCTAGGCAAGCACTCTACAACTGAGCTAAATCCCTGGCCCTTGGACTACATTCTTAACCCAATTAAGATTGTTTACAAGATCACATATGACAACAGTACATTGTCCTTATTCTAAAATATTTTGAGGTATTACCAAGTTTGTTAAAAGCTGTTAGAGTTTTCACGGGATGTAATAAATAATGTGAAAGATAAAAGGTTGTAAATGATCACCTATGACTCAGAAATTGGGGGAGCGACGTGTTCTAAACACTAAAATCTAAAAACTTTGCTACTCAAATGATGAAATTTATATAGTACTCTAGATTGGGATATACTTTTTTTTTTAAATCTAGGGCCATCAAAGCCTCTTTGATCTGAAATATTCAAGAGTCCATGAATAATAAACTTTTGAGTAATTTTTCTATATAGAAAATCGCCCTAAGGTTCATCATTATGATTGCTCCTGATGGGGTTAGAAAATAGAAATGACATATGTTTTTTATTTGACTTTGAATACTTTCTTCTGTTTTGTGACAGGATCATATGTAGTCCAGGCTGGCCCAGAACTCATGATCCTCTTGCCTTAGTTCCTGGACAGCCCTTGCTGGCATGATATATTATAGACACATGTCACCACACCCATAACTAACTATAGTTCCTTAGTCAGAAACATGATCTGAATTGTATTCCAATGCCAGGCCTTACTTTTTACATTATAGTAACTTGTTTCTTTAAAGTTTATTAATTCTGAAATTTAATTTATCACTTTCCCTGTCTCTCTTTGTACATATTCTCCTATCATAATTCTACTTTTTTCTTCTTAATACTGAGAATTGAACTGGAGACATTATGCATTATTTGTACATGGTCATTCACTGAGATACAACCCTAGCCTTTATTTCCAGTTCTTCATCTGAATCAGGAGTGTTGGCGATAGAGACTGTACTACCACCACCTGTTTACCATGTCCAAGCAAGGGGCTGTGGATTGAAAAACAGAGACAAAAGAGTCAATCATGCTAGCAGGATACCAAATGCCCTTTATTGAAGAAGGCAAGAAACCTTAAATACAGGCTTACAGCACAATGGAAAAACCCCTGGAGGGCAGAAGTTCTCTACTGAATGCTCTACATTCTTGCATCTAAGCTGTTTACACCAAATGCAGGATCCACAGACAAAGAACCTCCAGTGAGCGTTCAGGAGGGTGGAGACCAGCAGGGAATCAGCATAGGGAGGACATCAAAGTCAAGGTTGGCAAGAAGGGAGGCAGTTACCCAACTTGGGAGTGCCAGGACACTACACAGGAGCTCATTTGCTCCCAAGCATAAGTGTGTGACTTTCAGAAAAATCAAGTAGGAAAGTCAGTCACTTTTATTGTAATGTCATATATGATATTTTAAAATTGTGCCTATGGGATCGATCCTCAGCTCAAAAAAAAATTTGTGCCTACTAATAAATAAATTCTAAAACTCGTATTAGAATTCTATTTTAAGTATGGTAAAGACTACGTTAAATTATGATCAGGAATTATGTTTTTGGTTCCATGTTTTGTATTTTTTTTTTTTATTCTGTTAAGAGTCAGGAAAAAAAAAAAAGGAAGAAATAAATAAGAATCAGAGATGAAGTGTTGAAGAATTCTTTTCAGGTTTCTTGGTTGAAAGTGTTTCAGTCTACCCTATCTTGAGAATTCTTGAGTTAGGTCGTCCCTGGCAGCGCCTCTGTAAAGGAGACTCTTCACTGTAGATTTTCATTGCTGATTACAAATCTTGTAACCAACCCTTATGAGAGATTTGAATATACCATATAACCATGAAAATATATGGTTAGTTGCCCACTGCCCAAATCTTTTTTATAAAGGTGCCTGACCAGTTATTTTTCTTCATTATTATGTATTTTAAATTTTATACATCAGCCATGGGTTCCAATGTCCTCCCCCCTCCTGCCCCCACACTCACCTTCCCTCCAGAACCTCCCCTCCTTTCCCATGTCCTCCAGGATCAAGGCACCCCAGGGGATTCATTTAAACCTGGCGGATTCAGTACAGGCAGGTCCTGTTCCCTCCTTCCAGACTGAGCAAAGTGTCCCTGTGTAAGCCCAAGGTTCCAAACAGCCAGCTCATGCACTAAGGACAGATGCTGGTCCCACAGACTGGGTACCTCCCAAGCAGATCAAGCTATTCAATTGTCTCACTTATCCAGAGGGCCTGATACAGCTGGGGGCTCCACAGCCTTTGGTTCATAATTCATGGGCTTCCATTCGTTTGGCTATTTCTCCAGTGCTTTTTGCAATCTTGGGTTCAACAATTCACGCTCTTGCATACCCTCCTCTTTCTTGACAGTTGGACACCTGGGCCTGGCTGAGGATCTCTGCATCCACTTCCATCAGTTATTGGATGATAGTTCCAAGATGACTGTTAGGGTATTTAGCCATCTGATCACCAGACTAGGTCAGATCAGGCTTTCTCTGGACCATTGCCAGCAGTCTACAGAGGATGTATCATTGTAGTTTTTTTGGGGACCTCCCAAGCACTCTGCCTATGCCTGTTCTCATGTGGTCTTCATTTATCATCGTCTGTTATTTCTCATTCTCCCTTTCTGTTCTTGATCCAGCTGGGATCTCCTGCTCCCCTAAGCTTTCTTTCCCACAAATCTTGCCCTTCATTACTCCCACTGTCGTCCAGGTTGGTCATGTAGATCTCATCCTTTTCTCTGTCATTGGGAGATCCTTGGGTCTTTCCTTGGGTCCCATTTTCTAGGTAGCCTTCCTGGAGTTGTGTAGCAGTCTAGTCATCTTTGTTTTACATCTATTATCCTCCTATGAGTGAGTACATACCGTGTTTGTCCTTCCGAGAATGGGTTACCTCACTCAGGTGATTTTTTTCTAGATCCATCCATTTGCCTGCAAACCTCATGATGTCATTGTTTTTCTCTGCTGAGTAGTACTCCATATATGTACCATATTTTCTTTATCCATTGTTCAGTTAAAGGGCATCCAGGTTTTTTCCAGGTTCTGGCTATTACAAACAAAGCTGATATGAACATAGCTGAGCAAAAGCCCTTGATTGAGCATTCCTTGGGTATATGCCCAAGAGTGCTATAGCTGGGTCTTGGGGGAGATGGATCCCCAATTTTCTCAGGAAGCGCCATATTGATTTCCAAAGTGGCTGTATAAGCTTGCATTCCCACCAGCAGTGGAGGGGAGTTCCCCTTGCTCCACATCCTCTCCAGCATAAGCTGTCTTCTGTGTTTTTGATCTTAGCCATTCTGACAGGTGTAAGATGGTATCTCAGAGACTTTTTGATTTGCATTTCCTGGATAATTAGGGATGTTGAGCAATTCCTTAAATGTCTTTCAGCCATTTGAACTTCCTCTGTTGAGAATTCTCTGTTTAGTTCTATAGCCCATTTCTTAATTGGACTATTGAGCATTTTGATGTCTAATTTCTTGAGTTATTTATATATTCTGGATATCAGCCCTCTGTCAGATGTGGGGTTGGTGAAGACCATTTCCCATTCTGAAGGCTGTCACTTTGTCATGTTGACTGTGTCCTTTGCTCTACAAAAACTTCTCAGTTACAACAGGTCCCATTGATTGATTGTTTCTCTCAGTGTCTGTCCTACTGGCGTTATATTTAGAAAGTGATCTCTGGTGCCAATGCGTTCAAGAGTACTTCCTACTTTCTCTACTGTCAGGTTCAGAGTAACTGGATTTATGTTGAGGTCTTTGATCCACTTGGATTTAAGTTTTGTGCATGGTGACAGATATGGATCTATTTGCAGCCTTCTACACATTGACATCCACTTATGCCAGCACCATTTGTTGAAGATGCTTTCTTTATTCCATTGTACATTTTTGGCTTCTTTATCAAAAATTATATGTTCATAGGTGTGCGGGTTAATGTCAGGGTCTCCAATTCAATTCCATTGGTCCACATGTTGGTTTTTATGCCAGTACCAAGCTGTTTTTATTACAGTAGCTCTATAGTAGAGCTTGAGGTCAAGGATTGTGATGCCTTCAGAGGTTGTTTTATTGTATAGTATTCTTATGGCTATCCTGGGTTTTTTGTTTTTCCATATGAAGTTGAGTATTATTCTTTCCAGATCTGTGAAGAATTGTGTTGGTAATTTGATGGGGACTGCATCGAATCTGTAGATTGCTTTGGTAAGATCACCAATTTTGCTATGTTAATTTGCCTATCCATGAGCATGGGAGATCTTCCCATTTTCTGACATCTTCTTCAATTTCTTTTTTCAGGGACTTAAAGTTCTTGTCATATAGGTCCTTCACGTGCTTAGTCAGTGTAACCCCAAGGTATTTTATATCATTTGAGGCTATTGTAAATGGTGTGTCTCTGATTTCCTTCTCAGCCTGTTTGTCTGCTGTATATAGGAGGGCTACTGATTTTTTTGAGTTGATCTTGTATCCTGCAATGTTGCTGAAGGTTTCACTAGCTGTATCAGTTTCTTGGGTGAATTTTGGGGACACAAAATTGTGCCTACTAATAAATAAATTCTAAAACTCATATTAGAATCCCATTTTAAGTATGGTAAAGACTACGTTAAATTATGATCAGGAATTATGTTTTTGGTTCCAAGTTTTGTATTTTTTTTATTCTGTTAGAGTCAGGGAAAAAAGGAAGAATAAATAAGAATCAGAGATGAACTGTTGAAGAATTCTTTTCAGATTTCTTGGTTGAAAGTGTTTCAGTCTACCCTATCTTGAGAATTCTTGAGTTAGGATGTCCCTGGCAGCCCCTGTGAAGGAGACTCTTCACTGTAGATTTTCATTGCTGATGACAAATCTTGTAACCAACCCTTATGAGAGATTTGATATACCATATAACCATGAAAACATATGGTTAGTTGCCCACTGCCCAAATCTTTTATAAAGGTGCCTGACCAGTTTTTAATATAAAGTGATACAAAGGACTTTTTCTGTTCCATTAAGAC
>NW_023412799.1:0-13326 GCF_903995425.1 Onychomys torridus
GCTCCGTTGCTGCAACTCTCTGGCTTTCTGCTTTAATCTCAGCTGTTCTAGATCTTCTTTATTGGAACGGCTCTTGGCTGCTCTTAGTAACATGTCTCTTTCTTCTAGATCCTTCCTCTGTTTCTTCAACTGATCCAGCTTTTCAAGAAATGTCAGCTGTGATCTGGTATCAGTAGACAAGATTTAATTTTTGCTTCCCTTGTATTTGATGCTGAGCAATCCTAGTCAGTTTCTCTAAAAGGCCTCGTAATCTGTCCTGTGTTGTATGGGAGATCAAGTTCACAGCATCAGAGTTAAGTTCCGTAATGTCATGCTTCTTACCAAGGTCTAAAATTCTCTTTTGTAGAGCTCCAATGAAAAGAAATGGTTCTGCTTTACATGACTGAATAAGTGTGCCAACAAGTTCAGAATGTGTTGCTAAGATGCAGGCATTTTCTTCATCAAGGTTGACCTCTGCCATGCAAGTCACATCATTGAAGTACCTACTCCAAATTAAATCTCCACCTGTCACATTCCTGGAATGAGAGACTATAGGGAGACAGCTGGTGCTTCCTGCCCCTAGGAGCCTCAGTTCCCTTGTGAGAGGTGGCACCCATTCCCCAGGAGCATGCTCAGGGGAGCTCAGGACTGGCAAGGGGGAGCATTTTTCTTGCAAATGAGGGTCTTGAGTGATTGCCTATTTTCAAACGATAGATTTGAGGGAAAGGATGTACCACTCTGAGCCTAAACCCACTTGTTGAAGAAGCTAGTAGTTAGTCACCTACAATAAGTCTAGCTGTGGAACCAAAACTTCAGAGATCAAAACAAGTTGACTGATTTATCCTGTTATTGAGGATAAGCAGCATTGAAACCAAATTATCAGGATAGCTAGGCTGGGAATTGCTGAGTGGATTAATCACTGAAGTTGTTTTCCTGTCCTCTAGTCTTAGTGAGTCTCTCCAAACATGATGAACTGGAGAGAGATGATACATGTGGGTAGCATTTTACAGATCACAATTAGAAGAGGAACCATCTCAAAAAGCCCTCCTCATAACTGTTTAATATCTTCTGCTGGAAACAAGAATACTTTCTATAGAGTAAGCATGGAACTTCAAAGTTTGAAGAGGACAAAACTCACAGTTTAAAATGTGAAATATAAGGTAATGAGAGGCTAAATCTCTCTACATCTGGAAAGAACTATAGTCCTGAAATGGAGGACACATCTCTGAGTTTTTCTGCTTATGTAGCAGAAGTAGATTCACTTCCAATATGTATTTGCAGGTAGGAAGAGATAAATATTTAATCCGGAAATCCGGACATGAAGACACACACCTTTAATCCAAATCTTGATGCTGGAACTCACACCCTAAATTCAGCCACACTCTCTGCTGTTGTTCTTTGCCTGCTTGCCCTCACTTTGCAGCAAGTCCATTCCCTCCCTTGCTTTAGAGAATACTTCTTTGGAATGCCAACAGATACTGAAGACCAGTTGACCTGTCCAACCTCCTGGACTGAGTAAGTATTGGGTTCTTGGTCTTTCCCTTCATGTCTACTTATTGTGAGATTAGCAGGACTGCATCCCTTAGTCATGCTAATAAATATCCCTCCCCTCATATAGAGAAAGATTTATTCTTTATAATCTGCTACTTTTGAGAACCCTAGTACAACACTTTTTTATATGGTTGGATAAAATGTCCCAAATTATTTAACAGTTGTGAATAATTGTCAAAAGAATATACCTATTGAACTGAGATTCAGTCTAAAGAATAATGGAGTGATATAACAGTCCCTAGTAGCCTAGACTGTCTTCTCTGAAACTAATATAGAAATCTGGATAGCAAATATGAAAGAGATACGAGTTACTATCCCCCACTGAAGAAGGAACAGAGGGAAAAACAGAAACTAAAAATCTAAAAAATGTTTGTAACTGTGACCCCAGGTTGAAGCAGAGAAAACACCAGTTCTTCATTTTGGATCAGCTTTGATTTGAAATAATCACAAGCAGATAAGTGAGGGCTCCTGGTACTCAAGAGCTGGGGCTACACACAGATCAGCATCCAGAATTTCTCCTACTAGTGGACAATCTGCAACTTCCAATTTTGCTTGTAGGGAATGTGGTAAGCCATTACACATCCCACTTTCTCACCAGGAGCTAATGACAAACGGAAATGGTGTATGAAAGTACACCTTGATAGGGTTGATGAATAAGGCAAAGATTCCCTGTCAACTTACTTACTGTTGCTAGCTGTCCAAAGAGCCCACTGTGGGCAAAGTTCCAGTTGTAGAACCTCCTGGCAAAATTAGAGAACACATAATATATGAAGAACCCAGGAGACATCAGGTTTCTACAAAACTGACACTGGGGATTCGAAAAGTTCATCTTTGGAGATTTTTGTCTTCTCATGGGCTTTTAGATTTTCTGAGATGACAAGCTGACTCTCCTCTGCAAAGTGTTCATGATATAGAACTCTTTCTGCATCTCTGCTCAGGGCAAGAATCCAGGAATCCAGTTTCCTGGTACATGATGGCAGATGACCTAAGAGAGCTTTGCAGAGTTCCCCATTCACAAAGTGCTGCCTGGTCAGGAAATCCAGGCTCACAGGGCATTCCTGTTGCCTCTCTTTCCTAATACAGGCCCAATTCCACTGTTATTACACACATGGAGAAAACATAGTCATTTTGACTTATTTCTAGACAGGATCTTCAATCTTTGTTTACAATAACCTCTCTGTATAAAGTAGTTCTCCAGAGTCAATATCAATGCTATCATGAGATGCAGGCAATAACCACCACACACAATGATATACAGCTTTCAGGTTGATTTGGGTTCTTTCTCTTTCTGTTTTCAAAAGGATCTGCTTGCCTCAGTCTCCTGAGAACTGTGATTAAATGCTTGATTTTTTAAATCAACTTTTTATTGATTCTTTGTGGGTTTCACATCATATATCCTGATCCATTCTTGTCCCTGTCCCTTCATATCTGCCCTCCACCCTTACAACCTCTTCCACAAAACAAAACAAAATTCAAAAGAGAAACAAAAAATATTAAAACGAAGACAACCAAACTGTGGGAATCTCTTTTCAGGTTCCTTGTGGCATTACCCAACATTTCAGCTTAGAGAATGATTAAGAGCACAGGCCTGAGTGCAGGGGTCAGAAATGGTCTGCACTTGGCTGTGCTGGGGGAGTGTGAAGGTCTTTTGCTCCACCCCTTGGCATCTGTATAAATACCCTGGGGCAGAGACAGTCAGGGCCGGTTTGGATAAAGATCCAGGCCCACCTGAGTCTATCCTGTGTTTTCTCTCTGTTTCTCTCCTCTCTGTTTCTAAATAAGTCTCTAGTCCCTCAATCCACAAGAGTTCATGGGGTAAATAAATGTGGGTTCTTGTCCCCCACACCAAACTAACTAACATACAAAAATAAAGTCCCATAGTGGAAGCTGTAGTGTGACACACAGGATACCCTTTAGTCCATACATCTTAACTTGTAAGTCATCATTTCAATGAATCAAGTTCACAACCCAGAATAGCCTTTGCAAGTTCACCCCTTGTCAACTTCACCCACAATCATATCTCTTTATGCCATGCTTAGTTTCCAAATGAAAACAATAACCAGCTCTTAATTACACTGGATGACATGGGAATGGAGGGGAAGGTGCTGGGGGAGCTTGGGGGTGGGGGTGAGGGATGAGGACTGAGGAACCTGCTGCAATTCTGGGGTTGACAGGATGGAGATATCCTGAGTGCTTGGGGAGTCTGGATATACCTTGAGCTGCTAAGAGAGCTGTGGTAGCTGGAGCTGTAATGGAACAACTAAGCTCTAAAAGAAAAGGTATCTTGAATACTTGGAGAGTCAGGTTATACCTTGAGCTTCTAGGACAGCTCTAGCTATACCTTGAGTTGGGGTGTAATGGGGGATGGTCTCCCAGCAAGATATAGCAATCCTGCTATCCTCTGGAGAACTGCTACAGCTGAGCTTTGCTGAGCCCCTACTTACAAGGGCTTCCCAGCAGAGCTCTGATTCTTCTCTGGCCCAAGATGCTGCTTCTTTTGCTTCATTCTGCTAAAAGGGAAACCCCTGTAGGAACTTACCAATCTACTCTGGCTCTAATAAATAGTTGTTACTTTTTCTGCTCTGCCTTGGGACATATCAGCAAGGTTCTTCTGTTCTGCTCTGCCTTACTCAGCCCCCAAAAGGAATGTCTGTGCAAGTTATTTTGTGCTCAGTCTGCCACAGGACATCTTAGCAAGGATCATCTTCTCTGCCCCAGTGAATGAAGATCTTTACACCCAAGATTTTTTTGAGAGAGAGACTTCTTTGGGAAGGAGAAAACCAAGAGAGTGGCTGCCTCTACCAGGGTAGGAATGAACAGCTGACACCTAAACCGGCAGGTAGTTTATATAAGATTTCTTCTGGGTGGAGTTTCTTCAGGAGTAAATTTTCTGCTCAGGGATTGGTTAGTTTCATTGGTCGGGGCAGAGATGTCCCTGATTTCAGAGTCAAACTGTGTTTCTTTCATTGGCTTTTCTTAGCTAGAGTTTTCCTGCCTGGCCCAGTCAGGACGAATCTCTCTTACCCGCCAGTCCCACAGTCGCTCAGACCCAACCAAGAAAGCACACAGAGACTTACATTGTTTAGAAACTGTATGGCCGTGGCAGGCTGCTTGTTATCTACTTCTTCTCTCTTAAATTAACCCATTTTTGTTAGTCTATACTTTGCCACGTGGCTCGTGGCTTACCAGTGTCTTTACATGTTGCTTCTCATGGCAGCAGCTGGCGGTGTCTCTCCCCAGCCTTCTACTTCACAGAATTCTCTTCTCTCTTGTCCCACCTATACTTCCTGCCTGGCCACTGGCCAATCTGAACTTTATTTACACAGAGCGATATCCACAGCAGTAAAGCCATGACATATTTCTTTCATTGACTCTGAATCTAGGGATAAAGTGTGTTTCCTTGGCATGTTTCATTGGTTCTAGCTTTAGAAATAAAGTGTTTCTCTCACTGGCTCAGGTCCCAGAACTAGGAGTGTTTCTTTGACTGGTTATGGGTCCCTTTGGTTAGAGTAGTTTTCTTTAGCTGACCTCTTTTCCCTAAAAGGTGGGTGTTAGGGTTGTCCAAATTGTAGCCCTGGTTCTGGGCCTGGGTGATAGCTGGGTTGTTCAGTGTGCCAGCTTTCCCTCATGGACACAACAGGGCAAGCTTTCCAGCATTGCTTTGGCCACCTCACCCACTGCAGCTGCCAGCAATGATTGTGGTCAATTTCCAGCCCTCCTGCCATCAGGGCCATCTCACATTCACACACACACACACACACACACACACACACACACACACACACATACACCGGCACAACCTCTTGACTAATCCGTATCATAAAGGTCAGATCTGGTAAGGTACAGGGCCTGTTCTCCTGAGTATTGCAGCAGATGAGGAGCAGGAACTTAGGCCATATAGAAAATTACAGAAAAAAAGTTGACATGATTAATTCTGTAGTATTTTGTTAAGAATGTGTTCATACAGATATTTGTGTTTTCTTTCAATGTCTTTATCATGTGATATAACATCCAATAACAGAGTACCAATGTAGCAGCATACTAGATTAACTGCAAAAAATCAGTAGCCCTCCTATATACAAATGACAAGTGGACTGAGAAAGAAATCAGAGATATATCACCCTTTAAAATAGCCACAGATGATATAAAATACCTTGTGTAACTCTAACTAAACAAGTGAAGGAACTGTATGACAAGAATGTTAAGTCCCTGAAGAAAGAACTTGATAAAGATGTCAGAAAATGGAAAGATCTTTCATGCTCATGGATAGGTAGGATTAACATAGTAAAAAATGGCAATCTTACCAAAAACAATCTATGGATTCAATACAATCCCCATCAAAATCCCAGCACAATTCTTCACACACCTAGAAAGAACAATACTCAGCTTCATATCGAAAGTCAAAAAACCCAGAATAGCTAAAAGAAAGCTCTACAATAAAACAACCTCTGGAGGCATGATGATCCATGGGCTCAAGTTCTATTATAGAGGTACAGTAATAAAAACAGCTTGGAATTGGCATAAAAACTGACATGTGGACCAAAGGAGCTGAACTGAAGACCCTGATATTCATCAGCACATCTATGAACATATGATTTTCAACAAAGAAGCCAAAACTGTTCAGCGGAAATAAAGAAAGCATCTTCAACATATGGTGCTGGCATAACTGGATGTCAACATGTAGAAGGCTGCAAATGGATCCATACCAGTCACCATGAACAAAACTTAAGTCCAAGTAAATCAAATACCTCAACATAAATCCAGTTACTCTGAACCTGATAGAAGAGAAATCAGGAAGTAGTCTTGACCACATTGGCACCAGAGATCACTTCCTAAATATAACAACAGTAGCACAGACACTGAGAGAAACAATCAATCAATGGGACCTGTTGAAACTGAGAAGCATTTGTAGAGCAAAGGACATGGTCAGCAAGACAAAGCGACAGCCTACAGAATGGGAAAAGATCTTCACCAACCCCACATCTGAAGAGAGGGCTGATATACAGAATATATAAAGAACTCAAGAAATTAAACATCAAAATGCCCAACAGTCCAATTAAGAAATGGGCTATAGAGCAACACAGAGAATTCCCAACAGAGGAAGCTCATATTGCTAGAAACATTGAAGGAATTGCTCAACACCCCTAATCATCAGGGAATGCAAATCAAAACCACTTTGAGATACAACCTTACACCTGTCAGAATGGCTAAGATGAAAAACACTGAAGACAGCTTATGCTGGAGAGGATGTGGAGCAAGGGGAACTTTCTGCCACTGCTGGTGGGAATGCAAGCTTGTACTGCCACTTTGGAAATCAATTTGGTGATTTCTTAGAAAACTGGGAATCAGTATCCACAAAGACCCAATTATACCACTCTTGGGTGTATACCCAAGGAATGCTCAGTCTTACCACAATGAAACATTCTCAGCTATTTTCATAGCAGCATTATTTGTAATAGCATAACCTGGAAACAACCTAGATTCTCTTAAACTAAAGAATGGATAAATAAAATGTGGTACATATAAACAATGGAGTACTACTAAGCAGAGAAAAACAATGACATCATGAGGTTTGCAGGCAAATGGATGAGACTAGAAAATATCATCCCGAGTGAGGTAACCCAGATTCAGAAAGATAAACATTGTATGTACTCACTCATAGGTGGATAATAGATGTAAAACAAAGGAGGACTAAACTGCTACTCACAACTTCAGGGAGGCTAACTAGTAAAGAGGAGCCTAATCATGATACAGGGATTGCCCAAAGACAGAGAATGGATGAGATCTACATGAGCAAACTGGATGTGGGGGGGGGGGGTTAATGAAAGGCAAGGGAAGAAAAGATCCTATACTGTGTCCCTGGTGTGAGTCTATTCCCTCTTGAGAGACTGCTTCTACACTGCAATACCTGCTCCCCTGACCCTAAACATAAAAAGAAGAGTCTCTGAGGCTACTAGTTAGCCATGAGCCAAAGATTCCTAAATGAGGAACCAAAATTTCAGAGATCAAAACCAGTTGATTGATGTATCCTGGATTGAGGGAAGAGCAGCATCAGAGCCATACTTTCAGGAGAGATAGGCCGGGAATTGCAGAGTGGATTGAATCACTGACGATATTGTCATGTCCTATAGTCTTAGTGAGTCCCTACAGACATGATTAATTGGAGAGAGATGATGGATGATGATCACACACAAAGGGGAACGGTCTCAAAACCCAATCATTAGTAACTGTTGAATATATTCTGCACCTTTTGGAAACCTGAATACTGTCTCACTTTTAAGGCCCAGCAGTGTAAGCATGCATGTTCAAAGTTTAAAGAGGACAGAACTCAACAATGAAGGATGAAAATTATGATGTATTGAGAAGCTGAATCTTGGCAGTCAGCATGATGAAATTGAGAATCACTTAGAATCTCCTCATAGCACTGGAAGATGAACTGGATCTGGAGGAGTGTTACAAAGAGGGGTGGGGAGGGGCAAGACCACCAGTGTAAGTTGGTGGAGTTGTCCTGGGGAATGTGAATCTGCATTAAAATGACTGCCACATTCAGAGGTTTGTGCCTGGCTCTGCTTCTTGCCCACCATGTGTGAATTCTTCCATCCTGATCTCCAAGTTGTGAGATTAGATTGAGACCCCTGACTGGGATAGGAGGACATCTCTTCCTCATCAGGTTAGTAGGAGGATTTAGTGTAAAACCTGGAAAGAGGAAATAACAGCTGTGTAGGAATGGACACCATCCCTATTTTATTTAAGATGAGCCACATAAAGCAAAATACAATTGTGGTGGTTATTCTTGTTCCCAACTTAACAAGACATAGAATTTACTAAAACCCTAAAATGGAGGGCACAAAAGTGATAAGTGTTTTCCTTCAGTTGAAGTAGTTGTATCCAATGCAAGTACAGAATTTGGAGGTAAAAAGACACAAATATTTAATCTGGATCTCAAGGCCTGAAGACACACAGCTTTAATCCAGATCTTGAAGCTGGAAGACATGCCCTAAATTGCACACCCTTCTGCTGGAAGCCAGTAAAAGGACAGGGAAGCAGGAAGCTCTTGCTATTTGCCTGCTTGCCCTCAACTTGCAGCAAGTCCATTCCTTCCCTGGCACTAGAGAATATTTAGAACTCTATTATATACTGAAGACTAGTGGCCACATCTATCCTCCTATACTGAGTAAGTTGTGGAATATTGAACTTTTCCTTCATAGCTAGCCAATGGGGAATTAGCAGCATTTGAGCTCTTAGTCAGTCTAATAAATCCCCTTCCTTCATACACAGAGAGATTCCTTGTATATGTTCTGTTACCCTAGAGAACCTAGTACAACATTTTTTGATATGAGTGAGTAAAATTTTCGAAAATATTCAACAGCTGTGTATAACTGTCTAAAGCAGTTACCTATTGACCTAAGATTCAATATTGACAAAAAAATGGAGTGATATAAGAGTCCCTAGTAGTCTTCACTGTCTTCTCTGAAACTAGTATTAAAATCTATGTAGAAAATTTCAGAGATCCAAGTTTCCAGCCCCATAGAACAGGGAATATTGGCAAACCAAAAACTTAAAATCGAATTCATGTCTATTATTGTGTCTCACAAGGTGAAGAGAAAACAATTGCTAGGTATTCATTTTGGATTGTGTATATCCTTCAAACTATCTCCAGAACTGGCAGCAGATGGGACAGCCCAGAGATGGAACCACACTCATCTCAGCCTTCAGAATTTCTCCTACAGGTTGACCATCAGCAACTTCCATTTGATAGTGGAGGAAAGGCTAGGAAGTCTTAGAAGCCCAACTTTCCCAACATGAGCCAATGACAAATGGTGTTTGACAGTAAACCTGAATGGACTTGATGAAGTAAGTGCAGATTACCTGTCAGTGAATCTAGTTTTGCTCAGCTCTCTAAAGACTCATGTTTGGGCAAAGTTCCAGTTCTGGATCATAAGCGCCAAAGGAGAGAAAATGCAAACCAGGGGAGCCTAACAGCCTTTAGGTTTGTGCAAGGCCTTAGGTACAGATTCAAAAAGTACATCCTTTGAAATCTCCTCCTGTCCCGTGCACCTTCGCCCATATGATCAGCTCAACCTCGTCTGCCTGGTGAGGGTGGTCAAAGAATCCTTCAGCATCACTGAACAGAACTGGAGCCACAAGTCTTCAAGGTAATGTTGGACTTCATTTACAGGGGAACAGCACCAGACCTGGACAGCATGGCAGCTGCTGAGCTTGCAGCTGCTGACAAGTATGGCCTGGAAGCTTTGAAGATCATGTGTGAAGATGCCCCCTTCAGGGACCTTCCTGTGGAGAATGCTGCCCATACTCTTTTCCTGGCTGACCTCCACAGCTCAGGGCAGCTGAAAACCCAGACACTGGATTTCATTACAGCTCATGGGTCTGAGGTCTCAGAGACCTCAGGATGGAAGGCAATGGTGGGCTCATATCCCCATTTAGTGGCTGAAGCATACTGTTACCTGGCTTCTGCTCATCTCCCTTTCCTGGAGCCCTGATTCAAATGCTTGAAGCAATCCTAGGACCTGGTCAGCTGTGACATACACTTTTCTCCCAGAAAGAGCAGCCAGTGTTGTTACCAATAACACCTGGGTAGACTATGGCAGGTGTGGAGCATTTCCAGTGAAACTAGAGAAAGACAGCATGGTGGCTCAGGCTATAATCCAGCTGTAAATGAGGTGATTGTCAAGTTAAGGGAGGGGAAGACTGAGCTGTTATATGCTACCCTCTTACTCTACTGGTTTGATTTTTGCCAATGATTCAGAAACTGGAATTCCTTTTAGTTGCTGGTCCAAAGCACATTACAACAGGGTATATTTGGAGAAGCCTGTCTGCATTGGACTGAACAAAAAACATGGTCAAGGGCCCCGCAAAGGAGAAAACAAACATGAATGTTTGATTTCAAGAGAAGGGGAAAAGAATGAAATTTTTTATCAGAACTCAGTTTGTGTGACAGGACAGATGACTCTGTTGGCAAAAGCAACTGTTGGTCTTGCAGAGGACCCTTGTTCAACCCTCCTCTAGACTCCACAGGCATATCCGTTTCTGTAGAAAATACAACATACTAAAATATAATAATAGTAGGCAAAAAACCTATCAAGGGTAGAGGAGCCAACCCAGAAGGAAGAAAAGGTTCCAGAGATCAGACAAATATGTCAGACTCCTCATACTCACATGCTTAGGAAACCCTCTACCTACTGAGCTAAACCACCACCATCTGTATACAGAGGATTTAGTATAGACCCATGCAGCCTCTGTGATTGCCTCTTAGGTCTCTGGGAGCCCCAATGAGTTCTGTTTAGATGAATCGGTGGGCTCTGTTCGCCTGGTGTCTTTGAACCCTCCTACAATCCTGCCTTTCTCTGTTGAGGTTCCATGAACTCTGCCTAATGTTTGGCAGTGGATCTCAGCATCTGCTCTCATCAGCTGATGGTGAAGCCTAAGTGATGACAAATTGGCTAGGCACCAATCTATGAGTATAACAGAATTTCAATAGGTATTGTCTCACTCTGTGTGTGTGTGTGTGTGTGTGTGTGTGTGTGTGTGTGTGTGTGTGTGTGTGTGTGTGTGTGTGTGTATGTGTGTGGGATGACTGCACACACTTCCAAAAGTGAACAGAGCTGGATGGACTAAAATGGCATTGTTCACACAGAAACACCACTGGGATCCACAAGCTGATTTTAAAATTTTTATTCAGTTCATATTTTATGTAGGCAAGGTATTTTCTACAGAGATGGATGTGACTGGAGTCTAGAGGAGGACTGAACAAGAGTCCTCTGCAAGAGCAACAATGGCTTTTGCCAACAGAGTCATCTGTCCAGTCCCATACACTGAGTTCAGATAAAAATTTTGATTCTTTTCCCTTTCTATTGAAATCAAACATTTATGTTTGTTTTCTCCTTTTTTTTGTTTTTTCTTTTGGGGGGGTGTTTTTTGGGGGGTGGGATTGTTCCTTTGCTTTAATTTTACACATCAGCTGTGGGTTCCCCTGTCCTCCCCCCTCCTGCCCCCCACCCCCACCTTCCTCTCCCCTCCATTACCATCTCCTCCAGGGCCAAATCTCTTCTGGGGCTTCATTTAAACTTGGTGGATTCAGTCCAGGCAGGTCCTGTCCCCTCCTTCCAGGCTGAGCAAAGTGTCCCGGTGTAAGCCCCAGTTTCGGAACAGCCAGCTCATGCACTAAGGACAGGTCCTGGTCCCACAGCCTGGATGCCTCCCAAACAGTCCAAGCCACTCAACTGTCTCCTTTATCCAGATGGCCTGATCCAGCTGGGGGCTCCACAGCCTTTGGTTCACAATTCATGTGCTTCCATTCATCTGGCCTTTCATCCCCATGTTTTGTCCAATCCTGGGCTCAACAATTCACGCTCCCACAGTCCCTCCTCCTTCTCAACAACTGGACACACGGAGCTCCACCTGGGGACTGGCTCAGGATCTCTGCATCCACTTCCATCAGTCAATGGATGAGAGTTCCAGCCTGACCATCAGGGTGTTTGGCCATCTGATCACCAGACTAGGTCAGATCAGGCTTTCATTTGGACAGAGGATGCATCAATGTGGACCTCAGGGAACCTCTCCAGCACTCGGCCCACTCCTGTTCTCATGTGGTCGTCATCCATCATGGTCTAACATTCCTTGTTTTCCCTTTCTGTTCCTGATCCAGCTGGGATCTCCTGCTCCCCCAAGCCTCCCTTCCCTCAAACCTTGCCCTTCATTTCTCCCACTCACGTCCAGGTTGTTCATGTAGATCTCATCCATTTCTCTGTCATTGGGTGATCCCTGGTACTTTCCTAGGGTCCTGTTTTCTAGGTAGCCTCCTTGGAATTGTATAGCAGTCTAGTCATCTTTGTTTTGCATCTAGTATCCTCCTATGAGTGAGTACATACCATGTTTGTCCTTCTGAGTCTGGGTTACCTCACTCAGGATGATTATTTTCTACATCTGTCCATTTGCCTGCAAACCTCATGATGTCATTGTTTTTCTCTGCTGAATACTACTCCATTGTGTATGTGCACCATATTTTCTTCAGTTGAAGGGCATCTAGGTTGTTTCCAGGTTCTGGCTATTACAAACAATGCTGATATGAACATAACTGAGCACATGCCCTTGTGGTATGATTGAGCATTCCTTGCGTATATGCCCAAGGGTGCTACAGCTGGGTCTTGGGGGAGATGGATTCCCAATTTTCCAAGGAAGCACCATATTGATTTCCAAAGTGGCTGTACAAGCTTGCATTCCCTCCAGGAGTGGAGGAGAGTTCCCCTTGCTCCACATCGTCTCCAGCATAAGCTGTCTTCTGTGTTTTTGATCTTAGCCACTCTGACTGGTGTAAGGTGGTATCTCAGAGTCATTTTGATTTGCAATTCGTGGATAATTAGGGATGTTGAGCTTTTCCTTAAATGTCTTTCAGCCATTTGAATGTCCTCTGTGGAGAATTCTCTGTTTAGTTCTATAGCCCATTTCTTAATTGGACTATTGGGTATTTTGATGTCTAGTTTCTTGAGTTCTTTATATATTCTAGATATCAGCCCTCTCTTCAGATGTGGGGTTGGTGAAGATCTTTTCCCACTCTGTAGGCTGTTGCTTTGTCTTGCTGACCGTGTCCTTTGCTCTAGAAATTCTTCTCAGTTTCAATAGGTCCCATTGATTGATTGTTTCTCTCAGTGTCTGTGCTACTGGTGCCAAAGTGTTTAAGACTACTTCCTACTTTCTCTCCTATCAGGTTCAGAGTAACTGGATTTATGTTGAGGTCTTTTATCCACTTTGGACTTAAGTTTTGGTGCATGGAATCTC
>NW_023412800.1:0-15446 GCF_903995425.1 Onychomys torridus
GGGAGAGATCAGGAATGCCTCATCATACCACAAGGGCATTTGCTCAGCTATGTTCATATCAGCATTGTTTGCAATAGCCAGGAACTGGAAACAACCTAGATGCCCTTCAACTGAAGAATGAATAAAGAAAATATGGTACATATACACAATGGAGTACTACTCAGCAGAGAAAACAATGACATCATGAGGTTTGCAGGCAAATGGATGGATCTAGAAAAAAATCATCCTGAGTGAAGTAACCCAGACTCAGAAGGACAAACATGGTATGTACTCACTCATAGGAGGATACTAGATGTAAAACAAAGATGACTAGACTGCTACTCACAACTCCAGGGAGGCTACCTAGAAAACAGGACCTTAGGAAAGACACAGGGATCACCCAATGACAGAGAAATGGATGAGATCTACATGAACAACCTGACGACAGTGGGAGCAATGAAGGGCAAGATTTGAGGGAAAGAAAGCTTAGAGGAACAGGAGATCTCAGCTGGGTCAAGAACAGAAAGGGAGAAAAAGGAATAACAGACCACATGAGAGCAGGAATAGGCAGAGTGCTGGGGAGGTCCCCAGAAATCCACTATGATACATCCTCTGTAGACTGCAGGCAATGGTCGAGAGAAAGCCTGTTCTGACCTCATCTGGTGATCAGATGGCCAAACACCCTAACAGTCGTGCTAGAACTGTCATCCAATAACTGCTGGAAGTGGATGCAGAGATCCTCAGCCAGGTCCCAGGTGGAGCTTCAGGAGTCCAATTGTCAAGAAAGAGGAGGGATTGTAACAACATGAATTGTTGAGACCAAGATTGGAGAGGCACAGGGACAAATAGACAAACGAATGGAAGCACATGAATTATGAACTAAAGGCTGTGGAGCCCCCTACTGGATCATGCCCTCTAGATAAGTAAGAGAATTGAATAGTTTGAACTGTTTGGGAGGCATCCAGGCTGTGCGACCAGGACCTGTCTTTAGTGCGTAAGCTGGCTGCTTGGAACCTTGGGCTTACACAAGGACACTTTGCTCAACCTGGAAAGAGGGGACTGGACCTGCCTGTACTGAATCCATCAGGTTTAAATGAATCCCCAGGGGAGTCTTGGCCCTAGGGGAGATGGGAATGAAGGGGAGGGGAGGGGAAAAGGTGGGGGCTGGGGCAGGAGTGGGGAAGACAGGGAAACCCAAGGCTGATGTGTAAAATTAAAACACAAATATATTTTTTAAAAAGATAGTTTTTGGTTGGTAATGCAAATTAGGATAGGAGGTGAATTAGACATGATCCTTTGGGTTCACAAAGATAGGACAGGTAATGGAGTATATATTTTTTTTTTGAATTTGTCAAATGCAAATGGAGTAGACGTTGTTGTTGTATTTGTTGCCTGTACATATTGTATATAGTTATTGAGCTTACTGTGTGTAGTTTTTCTCATATTAATTGTTGTAACCTTTTTTACTTTAGACATAAAGGTGAGATGTGGTGATATCTTAATAATTCTAACAAAGTTTGCCTGAAAATCAGGAGGAGGAGCTAGCCATTAGTTAACCATAGAGGTCTGGAGGTCTGTACAGACAGAAAGGAATTGATAGAGCTGGCCAGATAGAGGGAGTGATAAGATATTGTCAGAGAGATGCTCACTCTGTTTTGGTGGAGGATTTCATAGGGGTAAGAACTATTGGCTTGCTGCTCTGCCTCTCTGATTTTGAAGCCTAAACTCCACTATCTGACTCTGTTTTTATAATTATTATAAGACCTTTTAAGATTTGTGTTATATCGAACTCTAGCTGTGGTCTCAACTAGATGATAATCTTTTTGTTCCCCATGGTGATATTTTTTTCTTCTGGCATAAAGTTTGCTTCTAGTTTCATAGACTTCAGTGGTCTGTTCCCTTTTTGCACACACATAGTTCTAACAAAACTTAATATTGTCGTTGCTTTTATAGCCTATATATTATTCTTATCTCTGGTATGGAGCTGGTGAGATTTTTTACCCATAATAGTGGCTTCCTTTTTCTAAAGCAATGGTGATTTTTGCTGTACATAAACTCTTTAATTCCATGAGGTTTGATTTATTAAGTTTTGTTTTTAATGTCTGTACTATTGGAGTTGTGTTGAGAAAGTCATTTTCTGTATCAGTGAGGTCAAGCCTGTTCCCCACTTTCTCTTCATGGTATCAGGTCTCTTCTGTCAGATTCATGGTATCTGGCCATTGATTTCTGTGGAGTTGACTTTTGTGCTTGGTCTGGATAAAGGATTAAGATTCATTCTTCTCATTTAGTTATCTGGATTGATTTGCATACTTTGTAATGTTTCTGTCAAATTCCTGAGAGGTACTGTAGACTTCTTCTTAAATGATTCATAGTATATAAATATAAATGTATATATAGGGACTTATATTTCATTAGTCAATAAATATTTTTGGATCACAAAGCCATACTCTTTTTTAATTCTGATGATCCTGAAGTATAACAAGAAATATGATAGTACTACCACAAGTACTATTACTGTTTCTTATTATTTCTTTGACTAATCTGGGTCGTTTGAACTGAAATATGAAATTTAAGATTGATTTCTCAATTTCTGTGAATAATTGGGTTGAAATTGTTCAGGGGTTGCAGGGAGAATCTAGAAGAATATTTTGTGTGTGTGTGTGTGTATGTGTCTGTCCACATAAATTAAGGCAATCAGGACAAGTTTTTAGTTCTGTTCTGTACTGAGACAATTTAAAGTTGTGGAAAGTTGACATTAAAACCAGTATCACAATCCACCACCACTGCTCACTGATCAACTTAAAACCATATGCACACCCAGCCGTAAATATACACTCATCACAGCAAGGAAAAAAAAAGGAAGGGAGAAAGAAAAAAGGAATATATTTAGAAAATGATATTCAAATTCAATTGTAAAAACTATATAACCTTTAGTCCCTCAAGCCTCATATCTAGTTCACAATGTAATACAGTCCATTTTCAAATGTCTTATTTCGCTATAAACTCTAATCCTTTAAAGTTCATATCTATATTTGTATATCTATATCTATACAGATATCTCTATCTTTCTATCTCTCTATCTCTTTATCTGTCACTCTATCCACATATCTATATATCTATCATTCTGTGAGGACAAAGACTATATAAAGCAATGTGCATGCTTCCAACACATTATGGTAGTAGTTTCTATTGTAATTCCAATAGTAAAAAAATATAAGGGCATAGCAAATTGGCAATCCAGCAGAGAAAACACAAAACCTGGTGTTCCAATGAGCAACATCCTGAATTTGGATTGTGATATTATGAACTCAGAAATAGATTAGGTAGTAAATTCCTTTGAGGAATAATTCTTTTAGTGTCCCATAACTTACTTTGATAATATTGAGATTTACAACATTCAACCTCTAACAATATTACATTAAATTATAAATAGAAATAAGAAAACAACACTTATCTCTTTAATGCATTATCATTTTATTAACCAAATGAAAAAATACCATTTATGTCAAATTTGATAATTTTACATATTTTAAAGCTGAAGGGCACTCAAACTATGTCCAGTCTGAATTTCATGATCCTCCTGCCTCAACTTCCCTAGTTGGTATGTTTGGAAATATGCACCATCATATTTAATGGAATGTAAATGAAATATATAGGATGCATACAGTTGGGATTCAAGATGTCACCTTATAGCTGTACATGAAGTCATCTGGTGCTTCTGACCTGCTTCAGGAAATTGTCAGGAAGTCCTTCCTAGGTTTTGTGAGCGGTTTCAGGGGAAGATGTGAGTCCTTCCTCACATTCATACATCCACTCCAATAACTTCCTAGGTCAAGCTCCATGCTTTTAGATGGCATATTCTGAATGCCATCAAGTATGAAATAAAGCCAAAGGTCTAGGTATCATTAATGACTGTTTGATTCTGATGTGCAACATTTATATAAATTTGAAGATGAACCTCACTATATCATGTTATGTGCATGTCATATTTGCGTCAACTTTTCAATAATTTTTGTTTTAAAAGTATCAAGAAATTGAAATATAGAAGGTACTTCATCTAAGTGGAATGTTTTTCACTAAGTCTTGTAGACTTTAGTATTCTAAAACATGTAGTAACCACCAAGGCTATTACATTCTGAAGTGCCTTAGAAATTTTGATCCTTGTAAGAAGGTTATATTTGGATAAGTATGTGATGATTGCTGAAACTGTTTAAATGCTGAAATCTGACCTGTCCACAGGGGCCTACAGAGCAGTAATGACTAATAGCCTTAGACCAGTGAAGGACACGGGGCACACAGTACAGACTCTCAAAGGCAAAATGCCAAGAAGGAACATGGCATTTCAATGACTCACCCTGGAAACTTCCTTGGTGCTTTTTCACTGGTGCTTTCCAGTGAACTCACTTACCTGCATGGCAGAGTAACTTCACATTTGCCTTTTCCCATGAATTACTCCAGACAAGCAGTTTCTTCAATCTAGACACATAGCAACCCTCATCTCTTCAAGAATTCTTACCCCTAGGGTGAAATTTATTAAGAGTTTCATTCATTTGAAACAAAATTCTGTACAAATTTTTCATATTGCAGTTTAATAATAATATTCTCCAAGTTTCAGAACCACAAGAAAACCCTCTAAGGCAGAAAGGCACAAGTTGATTGTGGAAAGTACCAGGGAAGGGCTAATGAAAGGAAAGAGCTTCCTCCTCCTAATTTGTTCATTGACTTCCATATGAACAGAGTGAGAAAATGGCATGGTATTTATTGTGTGTTCACTCTCTCTATAATATGTATATATGTTTGTGTTTCCCCCTCTCTAAATAAGTAAATGGATATATGTTATTATTTTAAATCCCCATCAATAGGTTTCCATACACTCATCATATGAAATAACTGATTCTTTCTTTCATAGTAACTCAGACCCTGAACCACCAACCAGGGAGCATGCATGGGACTGATCTAGTCCCTCTGCATAAATTTTACATTTGTATATCTTGGTCTTCTTGTGACACTCCTAACAGAGGGAGCAGGTCTTGCCTCTCATGCCTGCTTTCAGGACCCATTCCTCCTACTGAGATGCTGCATGCAACCTTAATAGAAGAGGTCATGCCTAGTCATACCACAACTTTATATAACATGGCAGGCATATGTCCATAGGAGGCCTGTCCATTTCTGAAGAGAAAAAAGAGGAGGAGGAATGGATGTGGAGTAGGAAGAGTGGAGGTGGGGAGAGGGACTGAGAGGAGTGGATGGAGGGGAAATTTTGGTTAGAATGTAAAAAAAAAAAAACAAATAAATATGAACATTCATCCCAGTGTTGGGGATTTAGCTTAGTGGTAGAGTGCTTTCCTAGGAAATGCAGGGCTCTGGGTTCAACTCTCTGCTCAAAAAACAAACAAACAAACAAACAAACAAAAAACCAAAACCAAAAACATTCATTCGAAAAGAAGGGGAAGCCATGCGGTGGTGACACAAGCATTTATTCTTAGCACTCAGGAGGCAGAGCCAGGCAGAACTCTTTATTTAAGGCCAACCTTGGCTACCAAGTGCGTCCCTTGAAAGGCGCAAAGCTACACAGGAATTTTTCTCAACTTTTAAAAATCGTTAGAAAGGCTGGACAGTGGTGGCACACGCGTGTAATCCCAGCACTTGGGAGGCAGAGGCAAGTGGATCTCTGTGAGTTCTAGGCCAGCCTGGTCTACAGAGCTAGTCCAGGACAGGCTCCAAAGCTAATAGAAACCCTGTCTTGAAAAACCAAAAAAAAAAAAAAAAACCTGCTAGAAGTTGAACTGGAAAATGCACAATGTACTGGATTAGAAAAAGCAGCATATTTCACAAAAAGTCCAAAGACACCATTTTCAGAAATATCAGTATGACAAGGTCTGAGGCACAGGTCAAGAAAGAATACCGGGCCTTGATTGGATTCCAGATGAATGTGAACCTCCTGGAAAAGTCCATGCCTGTCCTATTGTAAAGACTACACAACAATGCAGAGAAGGCTCTGGTTATTCCCAGAGATCAGACCACTGCATGGGATTAACTTGTCAACTCCTACTCTGTTTATGACAAAATTAAACTTCTCATGAGAAACTAATAAACAGTGCAGAGAGCCTGAAATCAGTAGTAGGCTGCTGTATGCAAATCTGCCAAAGGGTAGAAACTTATCTCTAAATGTGAGGTTCATGATGGAAAATAAAGTTGCAGGGGGACACACTTTACTTCATGAAGACTTTACACTTTACTTGATGACACCCTCTAGTTTTCTGCCTACTATGGGAATATTTATGGGGAGATCTAATCTGAGAGATGAGATACTCAGAGCATACTACAGGTCTCAGAATGGAAGAAGGGGACACAATCCCCAAAGACCAAGGAGAAAGCATATTGATTCCTGGACCTAAGTTCCTGTTGACTGAGTCAGCAACAACGCTCTGAGGTGTTCTTTCCCTGTCTGTGGCTGGGAGCTTTGCCAATTGAACAGAAACTCAAAGAGGACAGAGATCCAAGTACAGCAGACCCACTTGGATCCACCTCCTTCTGGGAGCCTGGGCTCCTACTTCATCTGTGACACAGTGAAGTGATGCTGCAGCTTTACTGCCAAGTCTCTTTGCTGCGTGAGCAGCTCCTTCTATTTCAACAAGGACTGTGTTAGGGACCAAGATGTCAGGAACCAAACATGAACCATGGAAAATATTAGCTAAACCAAAGAACAACTCATAAGCCCCTTCCCAGAGCAGTAACCAGAAGCCTCCCAAGATAAGAGAACATCCCACAGTCAGATGCCATGACAACCGAACGTAAAGAGCATTCCATGGTCAGGTAGCCTAGCAACAGAATATACTGCCCCTGACCAGTGACCTTAGCAGACATCTCACAGTTGCACTATCTGCCTCACACGTATTGCACCCCTTCCATGTTCTACACGCCCCTTTTCCTTTCCGTCCTTCCTGCCCCTTCCCCACTTATGCTATATAAGCCTTGTGGAGAAAAATAAAGATTGGCAGCTTGATCAGAATACTGTCTTTCTGTCTGTCTCTTTGTGTCGCCCTTCCCTTTCATTCTCTCCCACAGGTGGGTCACCCCTCATTGACATCCCGCTGGCCGGGGCAGGACTGAAGATTTTCTTCAAGTGTTTCAGGTTCCTGTTCATTAGAAGATTGTAGTTTAGGGGAGGGTTTTCTGCACCCATGTATATATACACACCCGTACACACACACACACACACACACACACACACACACACACACACACACATACACTTGAACACACACAAGTGCATGGATGCACACATACAAACACACTACATTGCATCCATGTTTAGTTTCCCAGATAACACTGATGTTAAATGATATCACCTGGTATATACCATGGAGAAGAAAGTTACCTTTCAATAACCCAAATCCTCTCTACCCACTGTCCATCACAGAGGCAGTAAAACCCAGGATGCTCTGAACACAAGGATGTAGAGAAGATTGTGTCCTTTTTCTCTGTTTGGATAATTTTTCATTTTATTTTTACTTGATATGTGCAGGTGTTCTGCCTGCCTGTGTATCTATATAACACATGCATTCCTGTTGCCCTCGTAGAAGAACTCAGTGGGTAAACAATTCAATGTAGTACTTACCTCATAGACCTATACACAGACACATGAACGCCAAGGTTCCTTGAGCAGTAATCCAAGCTCTACTAGCAAGTTCCCCAGTCTGTGCACTGAAGGCTTAGTTCCCCAGCACAGGACCACGGGAAGCACTGACCAAATCCTTGCTCTCACTCAATGCTTCCCAATGCCTCTAAGCAGGATAGCTTCCTCCTTAAGAAGCCCTCTATACCATAGGTTACCTTAATTTAGGCCCAAAACAACATATTCAGAAAACTAGAAAATATCTAAAATCATGAGTCTATATTAACCTTTCCTCCAAGTAAGATGATTGTGTCAGGGATTTCTTTGATAAAAGAAGGTTAACTAACACACGGCCAAATGATTGCATGTATTATTCCATGCTTCACAATATTCCATGGACCACCTTGTATGTTTTCACTCATCAATAATGGGCATCTGAATTGTTTCTAGTTTGAGGTGTTCTGCTGAATCCTGCTGTAACCCTGTTGTGCCATATTCTTGTGCACATCTACTTTACATTCTGGAATCAGTGGTCCACCTGGAGTCTCCAGTTCAATTTTCTGAATAATTGTTCATAGCTTCTCACCTGTAATCTCAGTCAGGCCTTGAGCTGGAATCCCATATGCAGAAATGCAGGAAGGAAGCTTTTGCTCTTTAGGTGCTTTCTCTCAACTTGCTAGCAAGTCCATTCCTTCACTGGCATTGGAGCCAACTTCTTTGGAATCCAGACTATACTACTGATGGGCATCAAGCATAGTGGATTGAGAAACTACTCTATACTTGGACTTTGCCATCATAGCCAGCCAATGTACAATTAGCTGGACCACAGCCTCTAAGTCATTCTAAAAAATAGCCTTCTATATATATAGAAATGCATTCAATAAGTTGTTATCCCATAGAACACTGACCAATGCACCAGACAGGTATAGAACTTTTAGAGGAGTTTGAGCCTCACAACAGCCTTATCTCAGTTATAAATTCCACATGGTCACATTCCCTTAACTTATTTTTTTAGGTGATGATTTGATGCTGGCCTAGTAGGTTTCTGTTGTTTCTTGGCAAGAAAGTAAAATAACATGAGTCTGAAACTTCTCAAATGGAAAACACAGTAATCTAATTGAATGAGTAACTTTATGAGATGGAGAGATTCTAGCTTAAGTGAGGATAGAAAAACCAGATGTCTTAGCTCCTGTGGGCCAAGACCTGGCACCCTCCACCCCACAAACATGAAGATAAGACAGCTACAGGTTATTTTTACCCTTGATGTGACAGCTCCAGTCTGGAGACCCACAGGGTAACTTCTTTTACACATTAACTCTCTAACTCAATGTCAGTCTCTGATCTATTCCAGAGGAGCTTCACCTGAGTAAATCATTCTCTGGAAGAACTTTCTCAATATAATCTGAGATCTTCTGTGGTAAAAGCAAAGTATGAAGCACCTCCCTCCTTTTTAGTCTTGCACAGAATCTCTCTTCACCAGAGACATGTGGCCGCTCATGCAGGCTCTATCCACTCCACATAGTCATGAGGTTCTTGCTAATATTGATTATCTGGACTGTCAAGAGGGGTTCTTCATCCCACCCCCAGCCCCAGAGGGTCTTCTCAATTCTGCATTTTATCAGACAGGCTTAATAGTGTAGTCAACCTAAAAGAGATCTAGCAAATCTGTTCCAATCTGACAGTCACTGAGACTGGGGCAGGGTCCTGAACCTATGAGGACCCTGAATGGATGTGTGGCAGCCTAAGACAATTAGCATGCTTGTCCTTACAGGTTCTAAGAAACTTCAGTCTTTGGGAGTATTCCAATCTTCCTAATACTGCACACATGGCTTGGAGGGCAAAGGTCAATTGCAGGGACTGGAGAGATGGCTCATCCACTAAGAGCATTTATTGCTGTCTCAGAAGACCCACAGGACACCTAACAAACCCCATTAACTTAAATTCCAGGTGGAATCTGCCCTCAACTGGCCTCTGTGGGAATTGCATGTACTTGGAGCAAATAACCCCTAAGTGTAAAGAAAAGCACCACCAAATATGCCTTGCAGGAAATTATCTCTGCTGTTCAATTATCACTTAGGTTATATTTCAAGAAAACCAGAGACAGATTGCTTTTGATTTCCTGTTTTGTTTTATACAGTTTGAATTAATGTTCTTATTTCCTGAGTGGATTGGAACAATATACTTATGTTTCCCTTTCATTTGGTCTCCATGATGATTATGTGTATATGTGTGCATAGTGTACCATATTTTGCTGGTAGCAAAATATGAGACCTCAAAGATACAATATGTCTAGTATTTCCATTGTGTAGTGGCTATCCATGGAGTAGGTCATGCCATCCATATCCAAGGTGCTATAACTCTGTGTTGCCCAGATACCCATGACTGGAAAATGCTTGTGCAGCCTGAGGTTCCTAGAACTTACTGAGATACATCCAAACCTGTGAGTTCTGGGTTTACAGGAATGTGAAATTTCACCTGACTAAACAAGAGTCTAAGAGTTAAATGTTTCAAATTGCATTTTATTCATTAAAATACATTCATTTCACTCAATGGGGTCTTTCAAAACAGCACTCATCATATACAGTGTATAGCCTTAGCAAACTATTAAAACAATAACAGGAATAAAAAAATAACAAAAGTTAAAAAACCTTAAACCAAAATGAAGAAAACCCAACACCAAAGCATAAATATCCCAAGATATAAACCAAAAAATATGAAGTAGATTTTGGTTTCCTTTGGAATTTTACTATGGAAGAGCAAATGAGGTGAGGCACTTGCTTATCCTCTGTAGTAAATAATCTTCAGCAACATTTTCACATGACATGGTGTCGGCTTCAGTACTCATTGAGAGAGAATCTTATGCTTTTGGTGTGGTCAGCCTGGATGGCAGTGTGAAATTAACACAGTCTTCCTTGTCAGATTTCCCAGCACATATGGAGTCAGCTTGTCAAAGCCCTTGACAGTAACCTGACAGAATAACTCTTGCTCAACCCACATTGATTTTCCATGTCGTTTTGCCCTCACTGAGGCCACTTGCTGATAGATGTCAAGGTTCTTAGTAATTTGTGTTATGTTCTCTGTATCTCAGACTATTCTGATACAATCTTTTCCCTGGGAATAGTGAGCCAACAGATGTAGGTCAGATTGTGGCTGGATCGCCTGATGGTAGATTGATATTTCCTTCACTAGTGAGTTCACAACTGAAAAGAGGTGTCATTTTCTAACGAGGCCATGAACCTGGAATGAATGTACAATGTCATGCCTTCAAGGTGTCTCTGGCTTCTTCCAGCCTTCTCAGTTTTCCTTAGAGGTGCTGTCAGGGAACATCAGTAAAGAACATATGATTCAGAAACAGTTTTGCTGTGCCACTGTCAAGAAAAACCAGGGCCTATTCATCCCTACTAAACAAAAGTTAATGAAAGAAAGCATACCCCATGAACACTGACTGCTGGGGATGGGGCTCAGTGGTGGCTTACTTGCCTGGGACACAGTGTATCCACTTCAGCAGCTCCATCTGCAGGAGGCCTTCCTTCTGCACTGTGGTCTGCTCCAGTTTCTGCTGGAGGTTTTCAAACCTAGGGGAGGAAGGCAGCTGGGACACAAGCCTGGTGGGGACCTGCCATGTCAGCTTTTGAGCCGCCACCAGCTCTACTCAGGTAGATAATCCAGTATTACCTTTCAGTTGAGTTCCTTCCCTGCTTCCCCAGGGGAAAAGTGTCAGAGAGCACTTGGGCTAGAATTTTTTCACAGCTTTTAAAAACTGCTAGAAGTTGAACTGGAAAATGTACACTGTACGGAATTAGAAAAAAGATCATGTTTCTCCAACAGTCCAAAGACATCATTTTGGAGAAATATCAGTATGGCAAGATCTGAGGCACAGGTCAGAAAGATGTACCTGGTCTTGATTAGATACCAGGTGGGTGTGAACTTCTAGAAATCTCTAAGCTGACCTCTAGTGGAGCCTTCATAGCAATATACAGAAGGCTGTGGTTATTCCTACAGCTCAGAACCATATATGCAATTAATTTGTCAATTCTTACTCTGTTTATTACCAGAGTTATATCACTGCAAAGAGCCTGCAATCATCAGTAGTGTGGTGTATATAAATCTACCAAAGGGTGGACACTTATTTCTAAATGTGATGTTCTTCATGGAAAATAAATCTGCAGGAGGACACACTTTCCTTCACGACTGGTGATATCCTTCTAGGTTTCTGGCTGCCATGGGAATATTTGTGGGGAGATCTAATCTATGAGTTGAGATACTCAGAGGATACTAGAGGACTCAGAATGGAAGAAGAGGACACATTCCCATATGGCCAAGGAGAAAGCATATTGCTCAGAGAGGACAGAGATCCAGGTACAGCAGACCCACTTGGATCCACCTGTTTCTGGAAGCCTGGGCTCCTACCTCATCTGGGACACAGTGAAGTGATGCTGCAGCTTTACTACCAAGTCCCTTTGCCGGGTGAGCAGCTCCTTCTGCTTCAGCAGAGACTGAAGATTTTCCCTGTCTTTCATGTTCCTGTTCATTAGAAGATTGTGGTTTTAGGAGAGGGTTTTCTGCACCCATGTATAAACATGCATGTGTGTGCTCACATTCGTGTTCGTGCACACACACACACACACACACACACACACACACACACTTGAACACACGTGTTCGTGAATGTACACATACAAGCACACTACATTATATCCATGTTTGGTTTACCAGGTAACACTAATGTAAAAAGTGATCAATTGGGATAATATGGAGAAGAAATTTACCTTTCATTAACCCACTCCCTCTCTACCCATATTCCATCCAAGAGACAGGAAAACACAAGACCCTCAGAACACAGTGATGTGGTGAAGGTTGTGTACTTTTACCCAATTTTAATAATATTTCATTTCATTTTTACTTGGTATGTGTGGGTATTTGGCCACCCTTTGTATCTGTATAACACATGCATGGCTGCTGACCTGGAGGAGGAACTCAATGGACAGTAAGGGTGCAGGGAAGTCATCTGTGGTCAGCCACCATTCACCCAGAACAGAGGAGGACACAACCCCTCTGGCAGCCTTTTCTGCCTCTCAGGAGCCTCTTTCTCACCTGCTTACTTTGTTTTTCTCCCAAGGATTTCATTGCAGATAAATAATTCTGTCTCTACAAATACCTGAAAAACATTTAGCCTGCATCAACTTTCTGTCTTTTGTTGTAGTTAGCTGTGTGGACATGCAGAGTGATGGGCACCTCCATCTGTTCTTTGACTAATGCAAAGTGGTATTAACCAGATTAGGCACAGTACTTTCTCACTGAAGTCTGTCTCCATCATTCCTAAAGATGTTTCATTATTCCATGAGTGAGCGAACATACACTTAGATGCTCAAACATATATTCCCATACTCACAAAGATACACATAAAGACAACACAGGGACACACACAACCCTTTCTTGAAACCAGAAAAGCAAGGAAGAAGACGAGAATGTTGCACCACTTTTTCTACTACAGGGGGAGGTAGTGAGTCCTCACTGCATTCTACAAGAAACTTAGACCCAGCCAGGCTCTTCTGTCCTGCCCTAAACTTATTTCCCCACCCAGGGAAGTTTTTATCACCAGACTCACTGATTTGCAGATAAGTAACTACCTCTGCACAACTGATTTTGACCATACAAAACCAAGTGTTCATGGAAGATGGCTGGACAGGAAGCCTCCCGACAGATCCAAGTTGTCCCATCATAATCTCCTCACTAAACCTAGCCAGACTCCTCCACAGAAGACAATGTTAGACTAGAGAATGGAAATCACCCATTGTCATTACCCAACAACTTTTGACCAGATGACAGTGCATATTATATTAAAACAGCCCAGGTCAGACAGTAGGACACTATTTATGTCACCCACAGCACTTTCCTGAAATGAAGCACTCTATAAAACTATGAGGAGGAATCTTTCCTAAGAACACAGCCATATTCTTGTTAGAGAAAGCATGAAAATATCAGGTTCTATGTGTGTAGCTAGTAAGACAAACCAGACATGTCCTCAGAAGTTACCTCTATGCTGTGAAAGAAAAGAAATCTACAGAGATACCTTCTCCTTACAAGGATAGCCAGGACTCATAATCAGTGTTTACATGGAGGAGGCACTCCAAGAGGATGGCTATATGAACTCCCAAGAGGATTCCAATGAGGGACCATGGTGAGCACAAAGTTGAGAGCACTGATTGCTCAAAGTGGGGCTCAGCACTTCTATCACCTGAAATCTTTTAGACATGTGAATATTCAGGCTCACTATCAATCTCTGACTCTCAGGGTCTGGAAAGAACACACACACACACACACACACACACACACACACACACACACACACACACAAACCACCAGAAATCCTCCACTTTGATCTGCTCTTTAGTCAACAGAGAAGCAGCATAGGCCCATGGCTTCAGATGATTACAGCTACTGAATCCCATTAAGTGAAGGAACAATACTGGCGCCAACTTCTCCTTAGAAAACCAGGGCTTTCTCTGCCAATCTGTGTGCTTAGTAGTGCCAACATGTTGTTTGGTGAACCCTGTAATCACTTAATGGATGCCTCAAGGGTTGCTGGCATTGCCACAATGCTAGTGATTTTACAGAAGATGCCAAGGGCTCTCCAGGATACAATAGAATTTCCAGAGAAGGGACTGTTAGGGTCTCTGCCAATGGTTCTCACCAATCTGATAACAGACTCCTCCCCAATTCACCAAAAGCCAGGCTTCCCTTTCCAGGAGCCTCCTCTAAGACACAAGAGAAGGCCTTCAGCACCTCCACCTTCGAATCCAGAGATCTCTCTGATTCATTAGAATATAGTTCATTCTAATTCAATACTTCATCATGTATGGAGGGAAAGATTCATTTTCCAAACTCTGCCCAGGAATGGCTGTTCTCATCCTGATGATCACTAACTAATAAGTTGAGAAATAAAGGGTGCTAAGAAATTAGCTGAGGATAAGGGGAAGGCAGTTCATTTCCACGAGGTGAACCAGCACATTTGAGAAGATCCACGGGGCTATTATAATGTATGGGCATGGTGGAGGATTATGTGGGTCGGTGGAGGATTATGTGGGTCATGTCAGAAAAATGGTCAGTCACACAGGTAATGATGAAAGTTTTGTCAGAATCTTCAGCAGAATACATTCCATCCATCATGATGTTAGCAAAGGTGTTATCAACTATTGAAAGTTGTGACTGAAAATTCATAAGAACTAGGTATCCACAGGTGAGCCTTCTGGCATCAAGTACAAATAATTACAGGAAGAATGATGTCCCAGTCATGCACTCAACGTAGAGGAAAGATGCCTGGCTAGTGATAGGGCAGGAACTCAGAAACCTTTGGGATCCCCTGACATGCAGCAGTTCTTGGTGGCTCCTGCCCTGCTAGTGGTTGTTATATAAAATGTGAGAACCTCTAGCTCTGGACTGGGGATTCTACACTCCCTGTTATTAGTGACACACAGCAAAAGACATCCAGTGTGGGTGAAGTGCAGGGCTAGTACCTAAACCTCTTTAGTCCGTCTGGGCTTTCTTCCCACTAAGAGTGAAAGCAGAAGGCCCTCAACAAAGCAGCTGCAGCCGTGACCATCTCTGGCTCTCTGCCCAACTAACCTTGAAATCTTCAACTTTGAGTCTGCTCTTTAAGAACTCAGAAGACCTTTTCTCATTCTGTAGGCTGTAGCTTTGTCTTGTTGACCGTGTCCTTTGCTCTACAAAAGCTTCTAAGTTTCAACAGGTCCCATTGATTGATCATTTCTGTCACTGTCTGTGCTACTGGTATTATATTGAGAAAGTGATCTCCCGGTGCCAATTTTGCTTCAAGACTAATCTACTT
>NW_023412801.1:0-69675 GCF_903995425.1 Onychomys torridus
TAAAGGAATAACCTGACCATAATCTGAGTCTATCAACCAAAAAAGGACGTGATTTAAGAGATATACACAATTTGAAATGCTGCAATCATTTCAAAAAGTCCAATCAGAAGAGACAATTTATGAATAGTTTCTCATATCTAGAACACATTTCATCTTTGATTGAACATTTCCTCCTGCATTTAGTAAACCATTAAGTTTATATAAACTTAATTTATATAAATTAAATTTTTAAAATTCATTGATGCAGACTGTTTCTCTGAGGAAATGTGAGCAAATATCTATTCATCCAAATAGGGCCTCAACAGAAGGCCAGAGAAACAATCCCAGCTGTCTTCTTGGGGAGCCAATGAGTTTATTGATGTTCCTTGCAGGAGCATAGGTGAAGCATTACTTACAGGGACATGGCTAACCCAAAGGGAGCTATGTCACAGAGAAGCCTACCCCAGTATGGCTAATAACTTTCAAAAGGAGACAGAAAAGTCTCCTCACCCCAGCGATGATGTCCTACCTTGGGGGGGCCTTGTGAATTTTGTGACTTTCTGAGCTTTATGGGCCTTGTGAGTTTCCTTAGCTTCCTGAGTCTCATGAGCACATTTCAGTTCAGAGGAAATGATTCCATAACACAGACATATAGCTGTGTGGACAGCAGAGCGAAGTTTCATGTTTACTTTCTGTTCAGTTTCCCACACTGTTTGGGTGATAGACTGTCAAAAACAATTGATTAATCACTGCCTGTTGCCTTGCCTCAAAGTGCTTTTGAATTTGAGAAGATTGCAGAGTAATTATCATACTGTCTCTAGCATGTAATTCCACCACATTGTAATATAGAAGATTAGAAAAACCAAAGAGAATTCTTAAGATATTTTTTAAGGATAAGATTAACTAACTTCAGGAAAGAGGGTGTTATAAAAAGGGAGGAAAGAACTAATTAGAAGAGGAGAAATGGACATTTTGTTTTCCTGTGTAAACCTAGTTATTCAGCACATGAGGTAGGCATTCAGTAAACACACCACTTTAGTTTAGGAGGTTGATCTATTTGCTCAATGAACTTTTTTGAGCATCTGTATTTTCAGTATTGTGGAGACACATAAAACAGAACCTCCTTCTGAATCTCATAGTCTAGTGAGAAGGAAATATACAAACAAACGTAAAATCTGCTTAAGCAATGTTTGAAAAATATAGACTTCATTGGAATTTCAGACTCAGATCCCCACCAATTGGCCAGCGTCCTTCAGGTAGCTCAGCTACATGTTCTGGGGCTGAAGTAGTCTCTCTCTTCCTCCCTTCCTCTCTGGCCCCGCCCTCCCTCAGACACTGCCCCCCCTCAGGGGGTTGGTCTCATGTATCCAAGGCTGTAGCTTTATCTACAGGTCACAGGCCTCTGCATGTGATGCAGTGATCCAAGAGAGGTCAGAAGGAAGCCGTGGCTCTGCCTGAACCCCTAGACTCCCCTTTTCCATAGTCTACAGATTCTCATGTTTTCAGTTTTCTTTCCCATTCTCGTGTTTTTTCTACATCAAACTCTACTCACACAGGTTATTTCTCAGAATTGGAGTGCATATACACAGATACATAACACAGCCCTCATCTCAGTCAACAATGAGACATTGTATATGATAATGGTCCCCCAAGATCACGTCACTAAGTGACGGGCCGCCATCTTAGTCTGTGCAAGCCACACTCTGTGATGTTCACATAATGACAGAATCGCCTGGTGACAGAGTTCTCAGGACATTTCTCCACCAGTCAGTGCTCATGACTGGAGTTATGAAGCTTGATTTCTCATCCTGAAACATTTAGAGTCCAGGCTTCCTGCTTAGCTTCACAAAGAGAGTTAGCTGTTTTATAACAACCTTAGTTAATTGTTTTCCTCTGTCCAGTGTTTTGAATCCAAGCAAATAAAAAATGTGTTACCCATGAAAGGCCTCAGCAATGTTACGCCCTCCTTCAGCCAGCTCATTGGGAAATAGCTGTGAATTCCTCTTCCTTTCTCTTCCCAAACACCCAGAACCAGGTTTTCTCTGAGGCTTCACACACTGATTGCCTTGTGTTTAAGGAGAGAAAAGAAACATGTTCTGGCTGCATGTGGCCCATTCTTTCTCTTACCCCAGTGATGTCCCTCCTAATTACTTCTGGTTTCAACTAATAAATGTCTCTGATATATCATTCTGAAACAAGATATACAATTGCTCTTTTAACAACTTTGTCAGCTTCTTCCTGAATAAGCAGGGTGGGCATTATTGTTTAGATATAAGGAAACTGGGAGATTGATCCAGTGCCTGTGGGTACGAAAACAAGAGTTGAGGGAAAGATCCCATGAAAGAAAAAGATAAGTATGAAAAGAAAAGAAAACAAAACAAAAAACCGAAGCTCATTTTCCATAGCGTTTATTTCTCATTCTTTCTGCCTTAGAGTTTCCACTGTTTAATTTCTAGTTGTCCTGACAATCAGACACTAAGATGACCTTGGTCTGAGGACGCTTGACTGCCAGCCCTGCGGTTGGAGTGACTGACTCTCTATTGCGCCCGAGTCACGTGACACCATCTCATCACAGCTGACACGTGAGGTAAAGACTAAAGTCTATGGGTGAAATCATGGATCAGGTTGCTCTCTCAGAGCACGGGTCTTTTTTTTTTTTGTAAAGGCACATTCTGACTCTATAACCCAGTCCGTCACTAATTTACTAGACATCTCACTTATCTGTAACACATGGTTGCATAGGAATAATGGGTTGTTAGGCAACTGGTAAGAGAAAACAAAGCAACAAACATGTTTTCAAGTTTCGACTCACCAAGAAGTTTCCATGGGTCTACTAGGCATTTGTTTTCAATCATACTTTCCAAGTTTGAACTCTTGGTGGAAGGGGCTGTAGTATTAAGGTATTTCTCTCTCAGCTCCTTTTTCAGTTGGGATTAAATTATATCATCGGTAAACAAGTTTACTCTCCATACCTATGATGCCTAATCTTGACCGTGGACTTGATTGTACGGAGAAGTCCCTTGGAGATTAATAAGGCACACCTCTGTGCACATCTGTCAGGAGGAATCCAGAGAGGATTAAGTGAAGGAAGAAGACCCAGCCTGAGTGTGTGGCTCCTCAGTGAATGAGACGAAAGGGTTGAGGGCTGACGACAGAGAAGAAGAAAAGAAAGCCTGTGAGCACAGGTTCTCCCCTTCTCTCCCCCTTCTCCCCCCTTCTCCCCTCTTCTCTCGCCCCTTCTCCCCACTTCTCTTCCCCCTCCCCCTCTTCTCTCCCCCTCCCCCTCTTCTCTTTCTTCCCCTCCCCCTCTCCTCTCCCCCTTCCCCCACTTCTCTCCCCCTCCCCCACTTCTCTCCCCCTCCCCCACTCCTCTCCTCCTCCCCCTCTTCTCTCCCCCTTCCCCCTCTTCTCTTCCCCTTCCCCCTCTTTCTCCCCCTCCCCCTCTCCTCTCCCCCCTCCCCCTCTCCTCTCCCCCCTCCCCTCTTCTCTCCCCCTCCCCCTCTTCTCTCCCCCTCCCCCTCTTCTCTCCCCCTCCCCCTCTTCTCTCCCCCCTCTTTTCTCCCCCTCCCCCACTTCTCTCCCCTCCCCCTCTTCTCTCCCCCTCCTCCTCTTCTCTCCCCCTCTCCCTCTTCCCTCCCCCACTTCTCTCCCCCTCCCCCACTTCTCTCCCCTCCCCCACTCCTCTCCTCCTCCCCCTCTTCTCTCCCCTCCCCCTCTCTCTCCCCCTCCCCCTCTTCTCTCCCCCTTCTCCCTCCTTCTTTGCCTTCTTTCCTCCCCATCTTTGCCTCCACAGTGAGTTGTTTCACTCTCCCGCCCCTTCCTAGAGGGTGCCAAGAGGGGGAAAAAGAAACATTAAGATTTACTAAGAAAAAAAATACATGGATAATCTCACATTCAAACTGAACTGTTGAAAATAGGCAGAACATCTGAGTCAAGCACAAGCTAGTCATCTGAGTGTGCCCATGTCCTCGACCAGTTCCCACTTAGGTGGGAGTTGCTGGTCTACTTTTCGGTTCTCTTGTGGTTTGTTAAGGTGTTCTATGCTAGCATCAGGTACCTATTCCCTCACACAGAAGGTCAGATCTAGGCTGGTACACACAAATGGGCCAAATAAGAAAGAAATCCTCCGAGTCCCCTGAATCCTGGGGCCCCAGGGTAGACCACCTCTATCCTGAATCAGATTAAGTAGCTGATGAACGGCCTATATGGGCTTTACGTACTATAAAGGCCTGCCAGGCTCAGGGTTTGCATGTGTTACAGACCTGGTGACTGTTTCTTGTGGGAGAGGAGAGGCGCTGAGTGATGTCATATGATTAACTAATCATTGTGAAAAGATGTCACAGGTAGAGAGAATGTGACTTAGGAAGATGTTTGTGATAGGCAGATAGCAGTGACATGGATGGAGTTGTGCTGTACTCTGAGCACAGGTGACCCACTAGAATACCCAGTCAGAATATCTGGAGACTTAGGCCCAGGATTATCCACTCCCTACAAACAAACGAAACAGACAAAAACAACTCCACAGGAAATCGAAAGACATAGCAGTGTCTTTATTATTACAAAAGAAAGTGTCTTGGAACATTTGCATGTTGAGTGCTCCGTGGGTAGGTGGAGAGACATTATATGCTTATTGAATGCCTGCTTGATGGCATGAAAGACTATGCTGGGAACCAGGCAGAAGCTGAGTCCTTAATGACAGTTAAAGCTAGGCTGCCTTCCTCCCATCCTCACCTGAGCCTCTTTGCAAGGCTACCCGTTCCTCAGATAGATGAGGAGAAGGGATGAAGGGATGAGCAAAAGATGATAGAAGACGGCATCTTGGGATGCTGCCAGTAACACCTGGTCTTCCTCTGCTTCCAAAAAAGAGGCAGACTGGCATTTTGTTTTCTCTACCGCCATGTGCCTGACTGAAAGCAATGTATGGATCCTTCCCGGACTCAGTCCCAGAATATAGAAGCTGCCATTAAATGACAGATCTGTGGCCAGAAGAGTTCCAGATCAAATCAGCTGTCCTTCGGGGCTTGGCTGTAGCTCACTCCTGTTTAGAACAGTTTGAGCCTTCCATCATTAGGGCCAGAGGGCGTGTTGGTGGAGGAGGCTGAGTCTAAAACTTGAGAGAAATCGACCCACTGTGGTCACACACTCAGAGCGTCTGTGTGCCTTCTGGATTCTTGGATTGTTTCCCTCCCTTCAAAGCAAATGTGTGGCACTTACTCAGCAAACTGCACTTTGATATTTCTTAACTGGGATCTCCAACTGTGTCATGCCAGAGGATGAGAACAACTGGTGGAAATCTTGAGTTGACCCCTGAGACCTGTGCTATTGGGCTCTGTGGTGAGATTGCTGAGGTGCAGAGTCATTGAGATGGCTGCTGTAATCCCCCTCAATGGAAGGGGAACCACCTTCCAAGATGCTGAGGAAATTCCCTGCATTTACAAACACAGTTACGTAAGGCATAGAGACAGTGGCAGGTGGAAAGGCAGGGCGGAAGGAATAGAGGCAGGCAACATGTAAGTCTCAGTCATAAAATCGAGGAACAGATAATCTGGGAAGGATGGAGAAGAAGGTTCAGTGGCTGATCTGTCATATGTTATTCACCTGAGGTTCAGTCATAAATTCTCTGAAGTTTGGGCCAATTCTCTATGTCAGTTGTCTACACAGTGGAGATGGTCTTAGAAGCCCAGTGGGCGAAAACAGTCTTTGGAACAGGCTAAAGGCAATGGAAAGATCAAGCAACCAGGGGACCAGGCATTCTGTACTGCTGGCATTTCAACAATATGATAGAATCCAGTCTGGACTGAGCCATTTCCTTTCCCAGCCTTTTACTGTGGTATGCTCCGTGGGCAAGGGTCATAGTTCAGGAAATGCGCCATCCGTGTGCTCCTCAGCCTGATACTGTATCTTACTCCTTACCAGAAAGTTATAGAGAAAGTGGGGGTGGCAGCAAAGGGCCTGGAGTGGTCATAGGATTTTTATCCCTGGTGTTTTCTTACTTACACCCTCACTGTTTTGAAGACAGGGTCTCACTACCAAGCCGTGACTGGCTGTTCTAGAACATGCTGTGTAGACCAAGCTGGCCTCAAGCTCACAGGTATCTGCCTGCCTTTGCCTCCAGAGGCTGAGAGTAAAGTCATTTTTCTTCTACTGTTAATATTAAAAGTGTATTTCAATAGTTGGATTTCTTTTTAAATAATAGTTGTATTTATTCGCGGAGAATTTAAGACAGTGTATCTTGACTGTATTCAGTCTCTCTCCCAGATCCTCTCCCATCTCCCTACCACCCCGTCCCCTCCCCATAGCTTTCTCATATACTTGTGCCATCTATATGCGTTGGGTGATCTTCGGCCATTGACTAGAATTAATTTGTAGGGGGCCATTGCTTTGCGCTGGGCTTCTGCAGTGGGTCCCATTGGGCGTTCACCAGAGAAGAGTGCTCAGACATGGGCTTAAGCCAATAGCAAGTCTTTATTTGCTGGCTGGGCACCGCACTGAGTGTTTGGAATCCCAGTGCAGTACCGAGCCTTTCTTGGGGTGAATTTTTAAGCACCCCCCCCAAAAAAACCATATTCTGTCTGAGTTGACATACTTTAGTTAACAAGAACAATTAGCCAAATGTGGAACTACAGAAGCCAAAAAAGCAGGTTTAGTCCATTTAGAGACTTTTCCAGAGCTATAGACTTTGATGCATTAAGTCTTTGTTTTAGTTTTGGCAGGTGGTGCTGTGTATGTGCTACATTGGATGACCTGAATGGTACAGCCATCATGGAGTCAGTTGTGCTAAGGTCTGAAGGTCTACCTTAGTCTGGGGCCCTGTTGTAGTCATTGTGTGAAGGAAGTAGATGCTTGGACCACATGGCCGCGTTACAGCTGCTGACCCGTCTTCGTGGGCAAGCCCCTGACTCAGCTAGGGTAGGTGGTTCACCTCTATGCCCCACTTGTGTTTAATGCATCCAACTCTGCCTAGCTGCACTGTCAGCTGTCTTTGAGCTGGTTTCTGTGCTGAGGGCTGCCGAGTTCTAGAATCATCTAGGAAAGCCAATTAAGATCTTGAAGTTGGTTGTAACCTGTGTCATTTGACTGTACCACATGCATGACAACATTTAGATGAGCAGGTTTAATAATTTCAGGAGGCTGAAAGTTACCCAGACACTGGGGGCGTTTGCCTGTGGTACCTTTACACCTGATAGAAAAAATGAACATTGGAACCATGTTCTCCATGAGGGACCTTGGTTCCACTTACCCTTGCTTTGCAGAGCACCAGAAAGTGGAAAGCACAGTGCATCCAGTAAAGATCTGGGAAATGCCACAGTTTGTACTTCTAGAAAGGGTGTTTATCTGAAGGCACAGTTGTGGGAAGATACACATAAGCTGTATTACCACCCAGGATCCCATACTTCACTGCATAAGCTTACATTTTTCTTCGATAATGGAAAAAGGTGAGAAATGGCTCTTCCAAGGATGACTGGGTTGCATTGTGATTTTTGAAAATTATGCTTTGATTGTTCTCACGATATGCTCTGTGCCTATCTCTTCCAAACTGCTGGAGCCTGGAAAGTACATGCTTTGATAATGGTCAGAGGAAGGGCAGACTGGGTCTAGATTCTGACTGAGATGGGGAAAAGCATAGAAAAGGCTGTGTGACTCTAGACACTTCAAATGAAATATACCTCTTACAGACGATACTGTGCAGATGTCTGAGGGTACCAGATTCAGCATTTGAAAAAATGCTTAATTTTCTCTTCCCAGGCCCTGGAGCTTTATCCCTGTGAATTATTAGTGTCACTTGCAATCTTTCTAGAACATCTATATTGGCTCTCTGTAGAGATCAGTTTTTCAAAATAATCACCCTCTCTACCACAAGCCGGCAGATAACTCAGTGCGTGGATAGAGCCCTGCAGCTAGGAGAGGAACACTCTCCTCTGTGCCACCATAGCCCTCGGTTCCAGGAGCCTTTGGCCTGTGGTTTTCTACTGATAAACAGTGATCCAGCTGCTGACGCGTCATTGCCTTATTCTGGGGAATTGATGTCTTCCTTATGTTATTATTCACCTAACCCATAGCTATTTACCAAACACTTAGGAAATGGAAACTCCTTGGTATATGATGGTAAGAACGGTGGCATACACAGGCAGGGTGTGTCTGACTCAGAGAACAGCAAAGGAAGACATCAAACAAGGAAATGAAAAACCATCTAAGAGCATCATGACAAGAGGAGACTCTGACACCAGGGAATATAGCAGAAGTCCACACCTTGTGTTGCTTGGGAAGGAAAGCCAGAGAAGCTCCCCCAGGACAAACTGGGAGGAAGTGAAGACAGAAGTAGTTGAATAGAAGGGGAGCAGGGGTGGGGTCTGGGGGAAGTTTGCAGAGGCAGGGGAGTGTCCACCTAACTCTCTCAAGGAGCTGTGAGAGATACACCAAGGAGATGGCCTCCTTCCTGGTGAAGTAACATGGCTAAGAAATAACATGATTGCTTTTTCACAAGGCCAACATTAGATGCCGAGTGGAGACCAGGGGCCGCAGGAGAGAAAGTGGCCTCCTGAGCAGCAGTAGTCCAAAGAATGGGGATGACAGAGCCAGACCTACGTAGTGAGGAGGAGATTAGCCAGCTCCAGGACGCAAACTAGCTCAGGGTTTAGTACAGACTATCTGGGAGATAAGGACACAGTAAATACCTTTTGGTAATAAGCACAGTAAAGGCTTATTGATAGCGAGCACCGATCCTCAAAGGAAACAAGGTGGCGAGACAGGGTACGAGAGTTTTCTGTTGCCAGAACTGAGTACTCTTGTTCTGTAGTCTAACTTTTCTAGATTGAAAACCTCTGGGCGTGATTGAATTAGGCAGTTTAGTTTCTTCCTACCCTTTAGTATCATGAGAGAAGTCACAGTATACATAGATGTTAGTATTAGATCTGCAATTTATCTACCTCTGTATTTATTATTAATACTGTAATATATATAGTATATTATACTTATATTAATATAAATATGTTATATTGATTATATTGGATCAGCTATTTAATATTAAGTTAATATTAATATGACATATCTAATCAAAGCCTGCTACAGGGCCCTGGAAAAGTCAAAAATGAAAACAAATCTTTGTCCTTATCTAACTTCCATTGAGAAGGAAGACAAAAGGCCAGTAAAATACAAACTAGATCATGGCACCTTGTGAAAGTGCTATGAACATAGTCAACATGAGCGGTGAGGTAGAGCTACAGAAGGCGAGTCAGTCACACACTGATGGACTGGGGGTGGGGGGCCTTCTAAAGCAAAGCCATGGGTAGCATGGAGCTGGGTCATCTGGAGACAGGAGTCCTGAAGATCGAGGCCTGCCAATCTCAGTGTGGAGTGCTGTAAGCCACAGAAAAATGTCATGGAGTCCAGCTACTGTCACAAAAGCTACTGCTTGGAAAGGTCAAGGACTTTTCTGAAGGTCGAGCCATGGCTTAAGAAGTCTTGGTGATATTTTAGCTTTTGTATGTATATTAGCCAATTCCTGCAATGATTTTCTTGTAAGCTATGTATGCTTCCAAGAACTCATAACTGTATTTTATCTGAAATACCTATCAAGCATCCAAGGCCAAATGATCTCCTGAATTAAGACAAATTAAACTCAGACCCTCCTTTCTTATACAGCCTTAGTGGTATTTATACTAACATTATAGACTGCTAACATTTACCTAACCACCTCTAGGAATGCAGTTTGAGCACATAAATTCCTTTTTTTCTGATATATTAACTGACTTTCAATCCCAGTTGACCTCCTCCTTTACCACTCCCCTTTTGGGTTGTAAAAGAAAGCCTGATGGTCACTGCCTGAGGAAAACTCTTGTCTGTCTTTATGACCATGTAAGAATTTATGACCCTTGCTTTGGCTAGAGCACTGCTATTGCATAGGTATATAACTGTAAACCTCAGAGACTGAGGGAGGATTTTGACTGGGGAACTAGATGGAGAACTAGAAGAATGAGATGGAAAATGAGCCAGATGGGGAAGTGTGGTCCTGGCCGGTGAGAGAGATTTGTCCTGACTGTGGGCCAGGCAGGAAAACTCTAGCTACAAATTGCACCCAACGTGTTGGCAAGAGTTTCCACCTAAAACCTGACAAAAAAGATTCTAAAACGGAGCTAAAAGTAGCTTCCTAGTTGTCTCTCTCAAGTTAGGGGCAGCCTGCTGGTTTGAGCTACTGTGGCAGGTTCCTGGCGGGTTCCTAGCGTGTGTGTATGACCTGCAGTGTGGCGGGAATGAGGAGTCTACAAGTGGCACTTTACTCTGCCACATGGTAGATTTAACCTTTGCTAGTTAAAAAAAAAAAAAAAAAGGTTTCTGGGCTATGCACTGCTTTGATAGAACTGCTTCTGATAGTTGATAGTACACATGGCTACAGACCCAGAGCTGGCGGTAAACTGTACCACCGCCATGTTGGGAAGCTGAGGTGGGTGGAGCCAGCAGCCATAGTGGCGTTTCAGTCTTACAAAGATGGATATTATACAGAGAATCTGGTTTATGTTGTCTTTGGGATTTTTAACTACAGAAAAAGATTTGATCTTAAAAGCTGTTGAGTTAAACAAATATGTAAATTTTAAAGGTACCTTGACTTCAAAATTTGGATATAAGGATATGTTGCTTTGGAAAAGAGTCTCTGCTTTTGTTTCCACATGAAATCCAGAGGCTGTGGATTTGTTCCAGATTAAGATACATCAGGTTTGATCAGCCAAGACCACCTGAAAGATCTCCAATGACACCAGGCCCAGATTGATCCAACATCCAGAATGGTTTCAAGGCTCCAGAGGTTTACCCTCACAGACTACTCCATAATCCTAAAATTTTCTTTATGTCCCCATAAGATACAGCGCCCCCCTCCAGCAGGAAGTAGTAAGAGAAACTACGCCCAATTTCCCAAAATTATCAAGCTGGCTTTGGAGATGGAATTGGCTCTCTCCTTCTCTAAACCCAGACATACTGCTAAAAAAAAGGTTAAGAGATTCTTGTGTCCCAAGTCAGAAGAGCCCTCTGATATGGGACAGAGAGAAACCAATATTTTTATTTAAATCAGTTGATTATAAATGGTGATCTCTTTCTAAGAAAGAAAAGGGGATATGATATAGATATAAGAGGATGAAAGAGTAGATTAATGAACTTACTTCTAAAGAGCAACAACTTGTTTAAAATGTTTTACATTGGTATAGATTTTAGTCTATTGATACAAACTTAAAGTTAATTGGTTATACTGTGTGTATATTTCTACTTCTTGTTTAAGGTATTATGTTTGTACAGCTCACTTAAAATTGTAATGGATTAATTAAAAATAGATTAATAATTAGTCATCTATGATAATCATACTTGTAGCCATGTTAGTTAAGTCTTCTAGGTATACAGAGATATTTCAGATAGATAGGTAATCTTCAAATACTTCAAAGACCTACAGAATATGGCATTTAAATATTTTAAAATTTAGACTTTCTGGACAGTGAGACATGTCTGCTCCTGGCAACATCGATTTACTTCAGAGAGGAGGATGGGCATTGAAGACACTTCATATGGAGTTTATCTTCACCTTGGCAAAATAGCCATTTGGGCAAGAAACTGTTCTTGCCTGGACTGCTTGATCAACTGGACATGCAGGACCCATAGAAAGGTGACCACTAAACTTTACTTGACAAAATGGTCCTTCAGGGTTCCTGCTTCGCAGAAGAAATTCTGCAGGACACTGGGAGAAGTGACCAAGACAGTCTAGCCCTGTGTGCTGAAGACAAATGCCTCAACTTTACAAAGGAACATTAGGTGACTGTCCAGGCTGCCAGCTGTCTCTGTCTACCCTGCAAGACTCCCAAAGTTACTTGCATCCCTTCTCCTGGTTCTCAGGTAATAATATATCCTTCTGAGTCTTTGATGTGGTTGAAGACTAGATAGTTATAATTTCCTCAGTTATGATAAAAGATAAGTTAGATATAAAAACCTTAGACACACAAATATAGGATAGCTAGAATATTTTGTTTAATTTTGCCAAAACAAATAGACTAGATATTATAACTATAATTCTTGCTTAATAATTGTTTTGTTACATGTATTTACTATGTAAAAGTTAAAACCTTCCTTTAAAAAAAAAAAAAGAAAAGGGGAAGTGCTGTGGATATTGTTCTGTATAAATAAAATGCTGTTTGGCCGGTGGCCAGGCAGGAAGTATAGGCGAGACAAGAGAGAAGAGAATTGTGGGAAGCGGAAGGCAGAGGAGAGACTGCCAGCCGCCACCATACAAGCAACATGTAAGACATTGGTAAGCCACAAGCCACATGGCAAAGTATAGATTAATAGAAATGGGTTAATTTAAGATAGAGAAGTAGATAACAAGAAGCCTGCCATGGCCATACAGTTTGTAAACAATGTAAGTTTCTGTGTGTTTACTTGGTTGGGTCTGAGCATCTATGGGCCTGGCAGGTGAGAGAGATCTGTCCTGACTGTGGGCCAGGCAAGGAAAACTCTAACTACAGGGAAGAACGAGATGAGAAAGACCAAGATGTGGCAGAAGTAAGGTGAGAGAATTAAGACAGAATTTAGAGGGGACAGCAGATAATGTAGAGAGAAATCAAGCAAGAAATGAGCTAGGCCGAGAACAGAACTGAGGCTGTGTAGATAGGATCTTATCCTAGGGTAATAAAGTAGACGGATAGAAGAAAGAGCTTCGTGTACTTAGATTCTTTTTCCTGAAAATAATTTGCACCATTTGTAGCTTCTCTTCTGGGGCCCTGGGAGGAAGATTATTAAGGCTGGATCATAACAATTTTTTGAGAGTGGAGAACACAATGGACTTTGAGGGCTTAAGAAGTTATTAGGGCTTTTGAGGCAAAGAGATTAAAAGGTCTAGGTTGACATTTTTCACAATGTCATTCTGGCAGTTAAAATAGAGAGAGTCATGTGGAGAGGGACTTCCCAGTTGTCTAGAAAGATAAAAAAAAAAAGGCTTAAGTGATAATAATGAATTGACCTATTACACTTATAGCCTTGGAAGTAAGTTTTTTCATGGACTATTTGGCAAGTTTTTGGATGAAAGTAGTTGGAAATGTATTACTGAGTTTGTAAATTTCAAAACATAGAAAGAGTTATGCAAGAGGGATCACAGAGTGCGGTAATTCGGCTTCTCCCATTTTGCTTTGTGACAAATAGATTCTTTTAATCATCTCTCTACTGGTCCATTCGATTTTGCACATCTCAAAGGAAAATGCATTTCAACACTCCACACAGTTCTCTGGGAATCCATGGTTTTTAGAACCCATTTTCCCTTTGTAGTAAGTATTTGAAATATATCCATTTAAATATGCTATTGATGAGATTGACAAATGGACAGGCTTGTTGTACACCCCACACTGTCTTTGTCGTCCACCTTTGGGCCTCCCAGTGACGCATCTGGTATTTCTCAGTGGTCGCCTTACAGGTTTCCAGTCTGTTCTCTCTCTTTTCTTCAGGTTAGACAATCTTTCCTCTACCATTGGCTGGCATTCTACTGCCGTCTATCTTCTTGAATTTTTCTGAAATCTCAGTTTTACATTTTCATTCTAGAATTTCTTTTAACTTTTTGTTATAGTTTTTCTTTCTGTCAGATTTTCTGCATTTTATGATGAATTCTTTTTTTGTAATATTGTGCAAAGTTAAATAGTCTCTTTAAAATCCTTATCTGCTAATTTCAAGAGCTGGATTAGCAGTCTCCCTTTATTTCCTTTTGGGTTGGTAATGTTCTATTCTTCTATCTCACTGTACATACAGTGGTTCTGGATTGCATCATGGATGTACAGATAATATTTATGTAGGTTGTTGTTGTTTGTTTTTGTAGCTAGAGTTTTCCTGCCTGGCCCACAGTCAGGATAAATCTCTCTCACCCGCCATGCACATAGACGCTCAGAACCAACCAAGTAAACACACAGAAAACTTATATTGCTTACAAACTATATGGCCGTGGCAGGCTTCTTGGCTATCTAGTTCTATATCTTAAATTAACTAACCCATTTCTGTTAGTGCATAAGTTGCCACATGGCTCGTGCTTACCAGTACCTTACATCCCGCTGCCATGGTGGTGGCTGGCAGGTCTCTCTCTCCACCTTCCACTTCCAGCATTCTCTTCTCTGCTTGTCCCGCCAATATTTCCTGCCTGGCTACTGGCCAATCAGCATTTTATTTATACAGAGTGATATCCACAGCAGTTTTTGGTCTTTTGGGGGCCCTGCCACCCAGTTCCCAAATAAATTCACACATGGAGGCTATTTCTTACTTATGACTGCCTGGCCCTAGCTTGGCTTAAGTTTCTTGCTAGCTTTCCTTAACTTATCCCATCTACCTTTTGTCTCTGGGGCTGTTCCCCATTCTCTTACTTCTGTAAATCTACTCTTACTCCCTGGCTGGCTGGTAGCTGGGTGGCTGGCCCCTGGAGCCTTCCTCCTTCTCTGGCTCCTCCTCTCTCCTGTAACTTCTCTCTGTCTGCCTGTTGCTTGAGTTTCTCTTGTCCTGCCCGGGCCAGCAGCCACTTAGACTCAAAAGACATCTGTTAGGACCAAGATGTCAGGAACCAAACAATTCTGTCTTGCTGCTGTCTTTGTGTCGCCCTGTCCTTCCATTCTCTCCCACAGGTGGGTCGCCCTCGTTGAAACCCCGCTGGCGGGGGCAGACATAGATGCTTATGTTATTTAAACTGCTTGGCCTAATGGCTCAGGCTTCTTGCTATCTAGTTTTTATATCTTAAATTAACCCATTTCTATGAATCTATAAGTTGCCATGTGGCTCGTGGCTTACCGGTATCTTAACATCTGCTTCTCATGGCGACTGGCAGCATCTCCTGACTCAGCTTTCCACCTTCCAGAATTCTCCTCTTTCCTTATCCAGCCTATACTATACTTCCTGCCTGGCTACTGTCCAATCAGCGTTTCATTTATCAATCAATCAGAGCAACACATTCACAGCATCCCCAGCACCTGCCAGCCCCGCCTATCCTTTCTCCTGCTTTGCTATTGGCCGTTCAGCTCTTTATTAGACCATCAGGTGTTTTAGACAGGCACAGTCACACGGCTTCACAGAGTTAAACTAATGCAACATAAACAAAGTAACACAGCTTAAATAATATTCTACAACAGTAGCTTCTGGATTCTTTGACCTTCTTCAGAAGAGTGCTATTTTATCAGCTGAATTTGTGAACGTTGAAAGAATGGACTAAAAATGTTTACTTAAAATGTCTTGTTGATTTTACTGTGATTTTATAGTGATTAATTTCTTTCCCATGGTGGAAGATGGAAACAGTGGAGAGATTATGATCATTTCAGCTGATAACATAGCCCTTTTTTTGACTCCTGGAAATCCTCAGGAGTCAGCTGAAGATTTGCGCAGAACTTATCCGCTGAGATTTCTGCTCTTTTGGCTGTACATGCCCTGGACACCTCCCTCTCCAGGGTTGTGGCTCCAACAAACTGTCTCTGGCTTTTTCAGTCCCTTAGTAAGTGTGACTGTCCCTCACTGAGCTCTGACTGTAAGAATTACACAAAGTGGTGGACTGCATTCAGGTCCAAAGGCTGACAAAATGAGAAGCACTCCTTGTTAATGTACTCAAAGTGTCCGCTCACTCCACTCTCATCTGCTTTCTGCTATTCCACAGTGCCTTCAGAAAACAGCTTTTTATTTTGCTCAGAATTTAATACTGTTACCTGAAGCTTGTCCAAAAGGAGCCACTTAGTTAAACCTAAAAATTTCAACTTCTGTTCTCAGACATGTATACGTATCAGCTCATTCATTTTCACAACCCAGCCAGTACTTAATCCACTTTTGGTAGTTAGTTTTCTCTTGCTTCAGTAAGAAACCATGACCAAGGCAACTTACAAAAGGAAAGGTTTATTGGGGGCTGATGGTTCCAGACAGGTAAGAGTCCATTACCCTCATGGCAGGGATGCCTGGCAACAGGCAGGCAGATGTGGTGCTGGAGCAATAGCTGAGAGCTCACATCTCAATCTACAAACAGGAGCAGAGAGAGGTAACTGGGAATGCCATGTAGCTTTTGAAACCTCAAAACCTACCCCCCAGTAACACACTTCCTCTTGTAAAGCCTCACCTCAAATCCTTCCATACAGTGCTGTAGTGGGTAGCCATTCCAGCCTTGGCCGGGAAGTTCCAACCCCCACTGAGGCTCGGTAATGGTCACGCCCACAAGGCGGGGCTGAGAGAGACGCTGAAGTCCTAGGATGGAGAGGAGAGGCTTCTCTTGGTTCCCGGACCCTGGACGCTGGAGGTAGACCGAGCAGAGTTCTCCAGAGAACACCACCACCGGACTGTGCCATACCTTTCCCAGACCCTGCAACCTACCCCTTCATTTGTAAGCTACCCCACAAAATAAACCTCCCTTTTAAACTATGTGGAGTGGCCTTAATAATTTCACCATACAGTACCCCCAGCAAAGTATTCAAATGCGTCTTCACACCACCACAGTTGTATACACAAGGAAACAGACACTTAGAGAAATTAAGTCACTTTCATTGCTGGTGAATACAGAAACTCAAGAGATAGATTTTCAAGTGTTTCTTAAAAGTGAGAGGTTAGCGGTTGGCACAGAAATAAGTGGACAGACCTGAAAACCATTAGTTTTGTGGTTGGACTCTCCTAGTCCCTCGTAGGCTCATGATTTGAACACTCTGTCCCCTGGTGGCATTGTTTGGGGAGGCTGTGGGACTTTTGGGCAGACCTTGCTGGGGGAAGTAGATGGCAAGGGATGGGCTTTGGGGTTTTATAGTCTCCCCTCTTCTGGTTCACTCCTTCTTCCTGTTTATGCAACATAATCAACCAGCCTCCTGCTGCTGTGGGTGTCCCCACCACGATGGACCCGTGTCTCTTCAAACGGTAAATTGAAACACGTCTTCCTTAAATTGTTGTTCCTTGTTAGGATTTTGTCCATGAAGGAGAAAAACAACAACAACAACAACAACAACAACAACAACAACAACAAAAACTATGCAAGAAGAGATCAAAATTTCCTGAAATGGGGAGAGACTGAGTCTGAAAGAGTGATGGAAAGAAAGAATCTAAACATGAATTCCATGTTGGCCAACGAGATCCATGGTAACCTAAGTTACGGATGTAATAAAAACTGAAAAAAAAAAAAAAAAAAAAACCAATCAAAAGATTTTGTTGTTATTTAGAAGGAGTGGGTGAAACAGTATTATAGACCTCCTAAGTCTGAGCGTTTACTACACATATTAATAGAGTTGCCAGAATACAAGCTTGGAGCTTGGGGGTGGGCTGGTTCACTCTGGCAGCCCAACTTTCACATCCTTAGCATATGGATGCCCTTTAAAGCTATTGGGTTTCACGAGATAACGAAGGCAGAAATACAGACAGAGAACAGATGGCGGCTTTTCTGGACATTTCACTTAAAAAGTGGCAGAAGAATTTGGCAAAAGAACCTACGGAGGAGCAGCCAGTGATTCTAAAGGAAAACCAGGAGAACGCAGTGTCCTGAAAGCCAAGAGAAGAGAAAATGTTGAGAAGAAGGAGGTGTAATGTGTGAAACTGCTGGAAGGCTGAGAAAGATGAGGACTGTGTCTGGGGAAGTCACCAGGGGGATGAAAGTTGGAATGCAGATGGGAGTAGGTTGAGAAATCAGTGTTTGAATGAGAACGTGGAAGGAGCAGGGCCTGAATCTTTATTAATAATGTTTGTTGTGAATTGAGAGCAGAGGAAAGAGGAATTTTTTTTTTATGTAAATAGGAATAATATAGTAGGGGGAGATACTTATCAACCTTAATCATTAACCCAAAGCAGTCAAGTCGGCTTCTACATGTTAGAACCAAATGGAATTTGTTGTTCTGCACCTGACCTATTTCACTTAATGTAATGTCCTTCAGTTTATCCCTGATTCTGATCTCAGAGAGGTAGAGCGTAGAGTGCTGGATACCAGAACTTGGGAAGGGGTGGAGGCAGGGGAAGATGGACAGAGATGTTTGTGGTATAAGGGTACAGCTAGACAGGAGCAATAACCTCTACTATCCAGTAGCACAGTAGGATAATGATGGCTGATAACAATTGATTACATATTCAACATGACAAGCACAGGAGAAAATTAGAATATTCCTAACATAAAGCAATGATAAACGTCTGAGATCAGGGCCAACTACCCTGATCTGATTGTACACATTGTACACATCTATTGCAATGTCGCACTGCAGCCCGTAAATGTACTCAATTACCATGTGCCAATTGAAAATAAAAATATATTTAAAGATAGCTGCCTTGGGCAATTTGTTGGATTGTTTTGAAATAGCAAATGATGTATTCAAAACCGCTCTTCAGAGAACAAGCTGTGCTTGAATTGTTTTAGGCATATGCTTTTTCTGAAGTTATAGTCCTTAGGAATCATTGTATTTGTCTGACACAATGGTTCCTGATGGCCGAGAGCCACACTGCCTCTGACTTCTTGTAAGTGGTATCAGGTAAGACGTGATGCTGAATGAGTGCTTTCTCTAAAGTGACTTCCTCTGGAGCTTCAGTGAGTCGTCCCCATCCTCTAGACTTCACTTGCCTCATTTTTGAAAATTGATGGCACATAATGAAATATTTGCTGTCAGAAGGTTCAAGCATAGTACTAAATGGAAACAAGGTTTTGTTGTTGTTGTTGTTGTTGTTGTTTTTTAAAGAACAACATATTGAGGGCTGGAAAGATGGCTCAGCAGTTAAGAGGGCATGATGCTCTTGCAGAAGACCCACATTCTGGTCATCCATACCCCCTGACTCACAAGTCTTTACCTCCAGCTCTGGGGGTCTGATACCCTCTTCTAGCCTCTACAGACACTGTACTCAAGTGCACAAACTTATACACACACATGGTAGAGGATCATGACCACTGATGGCAGTAGATTCGATGTTCAAAATAGCCAGCACAGGGGAACTTTATGGGCATGGACATAGCTCAGTGGCAGACTCCATGCCAAGCAGGTGCATGGTCCCAGGTTCAAGACCAACACTGTTTCAAGAAAGACCAAGGAGACAAGCAAACCTCAGCACATAATATAGAATTTCACTGTTGTAAAAATGATAGACAAGTGTTCAGAGACTTCAATCATTTATTTTATATCTTAACGACTGAAATGATTTGAAAACAAATACCAAGGTTTAATATGAAGTAATAAAACCTAAAACATGAGGACACAACGCCATGAGAAACCAGATAAAGCTATTTTCAACTCCAAAGAACAAATCTGATAATTTGCAAGAGGATAGATATCAAAGCAAGATGACCCACATAGCAGAAGAAAATCCAGGTGTTTGATTTGCATCTGGGCCCGGACCTGTCAAGAACCATGCTAATGTATTTGTTCCTAGTATTTGTTCCTGCATCCAGCTGTCTTCCTGCGCTCTCCTGAAAGTCCTCACTTTCTTTGCCTTTTTCTTTTTCTTATGAATATCCCCACTTACACCTACCCTCCACAGAATCTCCCTGCTCTTCTGCTTGACCACCACCAACAGCTGTTTCCCGACCTGTTTCCACAAAGGGCTTCTTGGGGCTCTGCTTCTGACTAGTTTCGCTAGTCAAAACCCAATTCCTTCCTGATTCTCATCTTGGTCCACAGAGTCCTGCGTCTTGACTCAGTGTCAGCTTCTGCTGGCTGCCTGGCCCCGCATTACCAAGGCCACTCTTGGGGATTGATGGCTTTGTCCCTCTGGACCCGCGGTGGCCGCAGGGTGTAATGTGTCCTGGCACCCTTCTTAGTGCCTGCCACTTGGAACACTGCATCTTGGCATGTCTCACTGCTCTGGTATTCTTTGAGATTGCCCGTTAAGGGCTTTATAAGACACTGGCAACTGTGTTTACTCCATGGCTGGGAAGAGAGTTTTTAAAATCTCAGCTAAAAAAACCCCTCATAATTTAAATAGTCTCCCCCCCCCCTTTAAATGTCATGTGAAGGTGAAGGGATTGTAGACCACTTCTGTTTGTTTTGTGTTAAACACAGGCCCGCCCTTCTCCTTCGTCCTGGCTAGTGCAGTCACCTGCCTTCAAGGTCCTTCTGGAGTCGGAACCACCCGGCAGCCATCCTTATCAGCCCGGCCTTGGGGATCTGTCCTTTTCTGTGCCCCGATAACAGACAAGGTCTGCTGGAGTTCTTCAAACATGGCCTGCCCTTCCTATCTGAGTTTTGTCTTTTTAGACTGGGCTTTCTTCTTCCACTCATCTGTTCAAAGGGAAGCCTCTTCAGTCCCAATGCCCAGAGTCTTGGCTCCGGGACTGGTTAGCTGTTTCAGGTCACTTGCCACCAGAGTGCCTTAGATTTCACCTAATTTGCATTCCAACCCTGAACAGCGAAGTAGTTGATTATTTATTTAAACCCCGTTCTTATAAGAGCTTCAGGGTGTTATGAAAATGCTGGGTCTTGCCATGCACTTTTTGGAAAAGCTCCCCTTCCCCCCACCCTCAAGACGCAATAAGGGAGTTTAGGTTGGAAAAAGGAACAGGCCTGAGCCGGTTGCATGTCTGGAGGAGGGCTCCTGGCAAGCGCAACAGCATGTGGGCGGACGCTGAGCGAGCAAGGAGCACCGGGTGTAGTATCGGGACTGAAAGACGGAATGCAGGCAGCTGGAACACAATGGCTGACACGCACAGAGCTCAAAAGAGCAGGGCCTTTTCTTACGGTCACATGCCTGTATTCCAGAGAGCTGGATCCATACATGCTAATCATCCAGAGAACACAGATGAAGGGATTGATTGTTACAGGCACCCAAATAAAGTAGTTTTGGGTGCACTGATAGATCCTGATGATCACTCAGGGAAGGAGAAGCTGCCTTAAGCATTAGACTGCCAGGATTTAGTGTGAGGAGCGACTAGATCAGGCACCGGGGAAATGAAAAGCTGAAGAGGGGCTGTGGAAGGTAACAAGGGGGAGCTATTAAAAGCTGCTGCCTCCCCAGACCAGAATCTTAAATTTTGTATTCGACTTCTCCCTCCCCCTCACCTAGTCCTTCACAAACCCTTATATTTAGGATCCCAGCAGGTGCTATGTCTGAGGAAGCTTCCCCAGCCAGTGCTGTATTTCTAACAGAATACATTCAGATTAATTGAAGAATTCTGGAAATGAAGCAGGAGGCCGAAACCAGCCGGCCTGCCCCAGGATGGAGGACCATTGCCAAGGCAAACACAGACCAGGTGGAAAGAGGAAAGTCTACCTCTGAGTCTCCCTCTAGCGGCCACTGTTGGTAGTAACTAACCGGGTGCCACTGGAGTGCCACCCCAAGTAGCATAGAAGGGTGTGTGGAAACTTTCATTTTTATGAGTTTTCAGAAAAGATTGGCAGGATGGAGAGAACAGAAAAGGACAGGGAGGGCATTGAAAGGGGCGACAGGGACAGAGAGAAAAGGCTGTCCTCAGATCTCTAAGTGCTCTGAGACCATTCAACACCACATACACACACACCCCACTGTATGTAATACTAATAATAGTAATAATGATTAGGCTCCCAAAGGCTGGCAGAGCTGAGCAGACATCGCAGAGAGCCGATCCTGACCTGGAGGCAACTCCCTTTTAGCTTCATTTTCTTTCCTCTGCCCTTTTATGTTTTCCCTTTTCCTTCCCTGCTTCCCTTCTTCCTCTCTTTAGTACTTAGAGAGACTCTTGAAATATATGACTGGAAACATCAGGGAAGTAGGTTACAGAAGGGCAGGGAAATCATACAGGCCTCAGATTTGATGACATTCTTAGTGATTCGGTTGGTGACCGTAATCGGTCAATTTTACACATTCTGAAAGAATTTACCTGTCCATCGCAGACACAGAGGTAGGCAAGGAATTGCTTTTTAGGAGTGCTAAAGATAGCCCACCATGAATTTTAACTAGGCTCTGTATCTACAGCATTCCAGCCTCCCTACAAATAGTGACAACATTCTAATCATTTCATGAGCCTTACATAAAATTCAGTTCTTCCCAGAAAATCCCATTCACACTGTAGAGTGCAGGCTGGCCTTGAACACACGGTAATCCTGCCTCAGCCTCTTAAGTCTTAGGAGAGCAGATATGGAGTACGATGCCTGGTTCAGAGACTTAGGTTCTTATCCTCTGTTTATGAAATGAAAGATATCCTCACCTAACCCATAAACAATACATTGCACACTTTCTCAATCCTTATAAATAAGAATATTCTTTTAAGTAACTGAGGCTGGGGCTACAACCATGGCTCAATGGTTAAGAGCATTGGCTGCTTGCAGAGAACCTGGCCTTGGCTCCCATCACTCACTTGGTGGCTCACAACTGTCTGTAACTCTGGTTCCAGGGCATCTGATGTCCTTTGCTGACCTCCATGGACACTATATACACATGGTGCACAGATACATGCAGGTAAAACATTCATACCCATAAATGAAAAAAAAAATACTCCAAGCCCTTGGACTTGCCTCTACTGGATGTGCCTCCCCATGGGAGGCCTTGCCTTTTTGTGGGGGGCAGTGGGAGGTAGGTTGGGAGGTAGGCTGGGTGGGTAGGAGGAGGGAAGAAGGGGATCTTTGATTGATGTGTAAAATGAATGAAAAAATCTTTGTAATAAAAAGAAAAAAAGCAAAGTTGAGGCAGGAGGATTGCTTTGAGTTCAAGGCTAGCCTGAGCTTTAGGGTGAGACCCTGTCTCAAAAAGAGAGACAAACAAAAATAAACGAAAACCATCAAACAAACAAGCAGGCTAGTGTTTTGATAGCAAGTTGTCCGGATTCCAATCGGAAGCAAATTGATATTTTAGTCATGTGAAGAAATTCTAACAAAAGTAACTTGATGATTTCCTTAGCAATTTTGAAGCAATAAGAATGCACTATGTTAAGGATGTGTTTATGTGGAAGATCGATTGCGCACACAAGGTGACTTCACAGGCCCTCTTGGTCGATGAGGATACACAAGCACAAAGTTCTTCTATTTCAACTCCTGTACTTCTCCAGAGAACCAATGAGATGAATCCTTCGGTGTGAAAAGAACTCTAACCACAAACTGTAAGCACAAAATCTCATATAAAAGGAGTGTTGAAATGTTATTGATTGTTCACATGGACTCATCTGTCTGAAACAGTCATTTCTCAGACAGAATTCTTCCTCTTATTGCCTGTAATAATTATTGTTGTATTTCATCTGCTCTCTCTCTTCTGAAGCAATAATGACTTCGATGAAGGAAGTTTGCCCTACCTGCTAATTCCTCAAAGTGGCTCACGCTCTCATTCTGTTGCTAAAATGGACGCAATCGAGGACTGCTGATAATCCATTGTTCACCTGGAAACGCAAAACATGTTTTTATCAGGCTTACAAAGGAAGTTGACAATAATTATAAATATGTTTATTTCTCAAAAAGAAACCCTGAGCTTGTTATTAAAGTTTCCAAGGTCACCCTAGACATTAATTTTTAAAATGAACTGTCTGTTACTTAAGTGTTTATTTCTTTGCTAGTGGCAATATGAATTCGAGAAACGGGAAAACCATAGTGCAAACACAAAATATATTTTTGGTGAGTCTTTGAGTGCTATTTTGACTTACTATTTATTATCTGCTGTCTTTTTATGGGATCGATGACCAGGTGAGAGGCTAGCCCCTGTGGGTACCCCATGTACTTTGCCTCCAAGAGCAGAGTATAGATCGTATTGTAGAGTCACTCACTTTAGCACTAGTGCAGAACTAGGTAGCTCTCGCTAGCTTAGCGATGTGTAAGTGTTTGTCAGAATAAAGGACATGGTTATGACTTTTAACGGTATTTGTCCAAACAAAATGAAAAGCAATGAACAAAAAGCCAGGTAGATCTTTCTACCTTTGTTGATGATCCTTAACTGTTGGCAACCAAACTCTATCTCTTCTCTCTCTCTAGTTGGGGGAGAAGCTATTTGTCTCTTGCTTGCCCACAGACCCTCTGGAACTTTCCCACTCTATTACAATGTTTTAACAGCATCCTGAGGTCCTCTGCTATGGCGTCCTTTTTTAGGGGTAGGCTTTCTAACACATTTAGTGTTTTCCCTTAGTATCATTTAGCTTTCTTGCTGCCCAAGTTCTGTGTAGCTAGTCTCTAACTTTCTCCCACGTATTGTAAAGAGTGTCTTGGTTCACAAAGCTGCCAATCATAAGAAGAGAAGTGGGACACTGGGACATGCCTCTCCTTAATTGTAGTATGCTGACTTAGCAATCACACGTCCTTTACCCCAACTCTACAAAAACTTACTAGCTTTGTGTGGCCTGGCCTCAGGAAAATTACTTCAAAGTCCTTTTCTTCTTTGGAGGCAAATTGTTCATGTAGATTCTTATAAAAGAAAATGTTTATCAAGTGATTTCCATAGCCAGCCTCACATACGTGGCCTCATATGCCTTCTTTTTGGTTCTATTTAGGTCATACACTCTAAGTTAAAAGTCTAACTAATATACAAATACACCGTTAAAAAAACTACATTTAACAACAAAAGTCAACAAAAACACGAAATAATTTCAGTATGGGTTCCTATATTGGGGAAAACAATAATTATGTAATTTTACTTTTTGTAACTAAACGGTAGCTCTTGGTAGAGCAGAGTTTTGAGATCAGGTTTGAAACTTTACAAGAGTCAATGAGGCTCCATTTCCAGTTTTGGAGTTGCTGGGATACCACCACTGGGCAGAGTTGAGGCTTAGATGCCAAATTCTCCCTTAAACTGTAGAATTGGTGCTGTGAGCTTCATGCAAAGTCTTGCAGTCTGTTCACACATCCATAATATAGGGGTATGGTGGAGGCTTACCTAGAAATACTAGAATCAATGTTTTAAATGTGGCGGCTGAGCACATGTCTGTGATCTAAGACAACTGCAACAGGACCAGCAAGGGAACACTGAAGTGGACCAGCATCCCCGGGCATCCAGTGTTCAGTGGCTGTGCTGTGTTAATACTGAGAAATTATACTAATCGTGAGAAGATGTTGCATCTCTCTGCTTGGCCATTTGAAAGAAGAACTAAAAACTGCTGTGGATATCGCTCTGTGTAAATAAAGTTCTGATTGGCCAGTGGCCAGGCAGGAAGTATAGGCGGGACAAGAGAAAAGAGAATTCTAGGAAGTAGAAGGCTGGATAGACACCACCAGCCGCCGCCATGAAAAGTAACATGTAAAGACACTGGTAAGCCACAAGCCATGTGGCAAAGTATAGACTAACAGAAATGGGTTAATTTAAGATAGAAGAAGCAGATAACAAGAAGCCTGCCACAGCCATACAGTTTGTAAGCAATGTAAGTTTCTGTGTGCTTTCTTGGTTGGGTCTGAGCGACTGTGGGACTGGCGGGTAAGGGAGATTTGTCCTGACTGGGCCAGGCAGGAAAACTCTAACTACAAAAAACCTTGGGCTAAGACCTGAGAAGCAGAGTTCAGAAAGAGCAGTGGTTCCCAAAAGGAAAACCTAGGCGCCCTGCTTAGAAAGCAATCAATCCATTGGCCCTGTAAAGGAGATGCAGCATCCTTTCGATTAAAATCTGACAAAGAAGTTTATACCAGAGACAAGTGGTTGACTATGCTAAGATGATTATAATTTCCCCTGACATTCCACAGTTAGGTAGGCACTGATGGGTTTTTGTATTCAAATATTTGTGCCAGGGTCTTACCACTCCAAATTTTGTATGTTGACATCCACGACTCATTTCCACACGAGCCCTTCGCCTCCCACTGCAGCACAGCAGAGAAATGGAAAGGGGGTACACAGGGAACACTCAGAACAGCCCGTACATTGAAAGATTCGCACATTTTCCATAAATGATATTCAAGTTATTCAAGAAACTGCTTACAACTGAAGTTTACAGTGATGGCTGTGGCGGCAAGAGAAAAACAGTCTGAGGAGGGGAGTCTAGAAGACACTTAAAAAAGAATAAAAATAAGAGGTTCTCTGCCATGCTTATGCAAATTTGGTGTGTCATGATTTTCGTACACCATAGTTTCATTGCAAAAATGAACCTGATTCTATTCTCTTTAATTCTGAAGGAACGTAGAAAGAAGGAGAATAAATTTGGTGACAGTTGTAGGATAAGGCTGAGGCACACAGAGACGCCGTTTTTAGGTTGTCCTTCCATGTTCCTTCCCTCCTTAGCAATAGAAACCCGAGTTTGGGGTTTTAAACCTGCTGAGAATAAAGGCTGTTTCCCGGGCTAACTACACCTCTGGTAACTGGCAAGGTCGTTTTTCAGTCACTTGTCGGCGGCACCTTGGATTCCTATGTGCCACAAGAAGAGACTATGATCTAAGCAGAATGCGTGTTCAAAGAAGCCCCCCCCCCATGACTAATATGGAGCGCTTTTCACACAGTGGAATGAGTAGAGAGGGTGGAGCTGGAGGAAGACGAGGAAAAAAAAGACTGTTTCCTGCAGCAATGCCTAAGCTCTGGCCAGTGGACCAGGGGTAAAAGTGCACAACTCCTCTATTTTCCCAAGAATGGACAAAGACGTGAGCTTGGGAGTAGAAGTCTAGTCCCTTGGACTCTGGAGCACCACACCAATCCTAGGTATTCTACCTCTAGGTTCTTCTCATCTATGAGGAAGGAGTAGGTTACTGATTTATATAAGCCAATATTGTATTAGGTATAATTTTTTGGAGGGACAAGATGGAATCCCAACTGATATGTAATTATTATAAATCTGGAGGTTGATGCTAATGTTTTTTTTTTCTTTTAAAATGATATCATGCTTAATTCTAGAATTTGAGATACTTTTTGGAGATCTTAAACTTTAGACTGGGCTACCCCTATTCTAGTTGAAATAACGTTGGTGTGAAAGCCAATACATGGTATTTGATACATGACTAACTCAAGTGTTATTGAAGTTTCTAAGAAGAGAAGTAAGTATAGAAGTGGTCATCTGTTTTGAACTGTTGGTTCCCCATTTCTGAACAGAAGTGAACTTCTTTTCACGCTACATTTGTCCTCAATATCACTCCATATCAGACCGGAGCTCTCAGATTAGCTAAGCTTTAGTATTTCTCTGTCTTACAGAGAGATACAATATTGGTTTCACTTAAATTCACTCTGTATAAAGTGTTACTCTGGGCTATGACTCACTTTTCATGGTCTCTTTCCCAGTAGCCACAAGCCTGATAACCCCACCATGGAGCCCAGCCGTGGGGCACCGGGAGTTGCCTGAGGCGTTGGCTTTAGACTCCTTGCTCTCCGTGTGCTTCGGCTGATTGGCACCAAGGGTAATTATTACAGCTCTAGCTTAAGCTCTAATACTACCACTGTCCCTTTGGACTGGACACTCATAATTGGTTTTTAAGACATCTTATTTCTGGTTTACTGTTAATATCTTTTGACTTTGGTTAATTTGCCATTTATACACCGAGCGAGTTTGACCAAGCCTCCCTCTCAGGGTTCTGCTGCTGTGGAATGAATATTCCTATCCAAACTCCTGTTGAGATTTAATCTCTGCTATGAGATAATAAATAGTAACAAGGTAGCAACTCAGACGGTGGTATTGGTGGGGGGACCTTTGAGGATTACAGTAGGCAGAATTAAGGTGGAACAGGCCCTCGTTCAACAGGATGGTGGCTTTTTCTATGAAGAGAGGGGGTCCACACTAGGACTCTCAGTCCTTGTTATTGTTTTACTCCCAGTGAAGCCCGGCTCTCGTCAGAGACCCTACACAAGCAACAAGGACCTCATCAGATGTATTGAACATCTCAAACTTCCTAGCCTTCCTTCACAAGGGTGGGAAAAGTAAGTTTCTTTTCCTTATAACTTACTAGTGTGTGGTATTAAATCAAGGTAACAGAAAACAGAATATGCTATATGGTCATTGAAGAAACAGATGTAGTAGCATCCTGAGACTTGAAAGTATGGGGAAGGTTCACCATTTTATTACAAGTGGCTCTTCTTTCCTCTGAGAAAAGATTCATGGTTGTCCACAGATGAGGGGATAAGGGGAAATATTTTAGGAACTAAGATATCAAATCTGTATTAAAAAATGTGTCCACCATATGGACGCTAAACTTGAGGAGGAGGAGGTAAGTAAGAAAGTAATAACAGTCAGGTAGTAGTTAAACTATCTTGGATAGGAGATGGCAAAACTTGGGAGTTGAGCAGGGCAGTGTTATCACATGTCTTTAATCCTAGCATTTTGGAGGCAGAAGATCTAAGACAGCCAGGGCTACACAGAGAAATCCTATCTCATAAAACCAGCCAAACCAAACACAAACAAGCCAAAACAAAGAACAACAACAACAACAACAACAACAAAACCAAACCAACCAACCAAACAAACAAACAAACAAAACAGGGGGCTGGAGAGATGGATCAGTGGTTAAAAACACTGGCAACTCTTGCAGAGGACCCAGGTTCAATTCCCAATGCTCACAACCATCTGTTACTCCAGTTCCAGGAGATCCAATGATCTCTTCTGGGTCTTCACAGGTACCAGGCACAAAGTACACATGTGGGACACAGACATATGTGTGGCTAAAACACCCATACAGATAAAATATAATAAAGTTTTTTTTAAAGGAGATGGCAAAACTTAAGGCACTAATTAGAGCTGATGCAGAGGAAGAATGATTTAGAAGGCTGTTTAGAGACCACAGATACAAGGACACAGAGATTGAATGCATTGTGAAAGGAAAGGCAAAGAATCTCGAAGGACCCCAGATTAACATCTGCCTTTGAGTTCCTATTTCTGTGATAAAACACCATGACCAAAAACAGCTTGAGGAGGAGAGGGCTTATTTTGCTTACACTTTCACATTATAGTACATCACCAGAGGAAGTCAGGACAGGAACTCAAAGCAGGAACCTGATGCAGGAGCTGATGCAGAGGCTATGGAGGAGTGTTGCTTACTGGCTTGCTTGCTCATGACTTGCTCAGCCTGCTTTCTTATGGCACCTGGGACCACGAGTCCAGGGGTGGTGTTCCACAGGAAGCTAGGCCCTTGCACATCAATCAAGAAAATACCCTCATAGACTTTCCCACAAACCAAACTTGTCTCAGTTGAGGTTCCTTCTTTCCAAATGACCCTAGCTTGTGTCAACTTGACACAAAACTGGCCAATACAATGTTTTAAGAAATTATTATGAGATTATCTATTCCTTGAAATAGCAAAAGGGGGTAGCTATAGTGTAATTTATGTCAAAGATAATAAATTCAGCTTGGGCTACTCTTAGTTTGAGAGCTTTGGAATTACCTAGAAGAATATACTCAATAAGCACTTAAAAATCTAAAACAAGATGGAATCCATACCTGACACCATAAAAGCAGTGAAGGACCTGAGACCAGATGGGGTGTGGGCCTAGGGGACAACCTGCTATTATTCTTCTAAATGAGCAAAGCAACAAAATGACTCCTAATGACATACTGCTGTACCCACAGATCACTCAACCCTCATCAGAGAAGCTTATTCTTGCAATAGACAGAAATCAACACAGAGACACACAACTGGGCAATATGCAGAGTGAGATGCCTTAGGAACACTCAGTCCTAACTGGGATGTTAACACAGTCTGGGGGAGGCCAGTCCCGGAGAATTGCTCCAGGATTGTGAATAGAAGATCTCAGCGTAGCGGGACTTTAGGAAACTTTTTTTTTTTTTCTGAGACAGGGTTTCTCTGTGTAGCTTTGCGCCTTTCCTGGAACTCTCTTTGTAGACCAGGCTGGCCTCGAACTCACAGAGATCTGCCTGCCTCTACCTCCCAAGTGCTGGGATTACAGGCATGCGCCGCTGCCGCCACCACCACCACCTGGCCAGGAAACTTTTTTATCTGAGGGTATTTAGAAATAAGTCTCTATCTATCTGACAGGTAAATAAGGAAACACACATGATGGTAATTTTCTCTTTTACTTCATCTTAAAAAATCTTTTTCTGAAAATCTCTCTTGCTCCCCACAGCTGTATCTCTTTACATACAGCTATGTATCTCTCTTTACATACATATATCTCAGAATTTCTTTCTGGCCATCTCTCTTGCTCTCTTTCCTGCCAAACTACCCATTCCCTTTCCTCAGCTCCCTCTACATACCTACACATACATTCTAACACACACTGACAGCTAGCTCTTTACATAGCAGCAGCTCTTTCACACAGCTCCCCTACATAGCTGTACACAGCCCTCCTCACATCTCTTTACATATAGCTATATATTTCCCTACTCTATTACATTCTTTCACACATCACTGCATCATTCATTCACTCTTTATTCATTCACTCTCTCACCTTCAGATTCATTACATCTCTCTTTCAGCACACACACACACACACACACACACACACACTCACTCACACTCACACTCTCTTTCTTTCAGCACACTCTCTCATGTTACTCCTTCAAATTTAGCTACATCTCCTTTTCAGCACACTCACATCCATTCATACACTCTCTCATTCCTCCTCCTCTTACAGCCAAACTCCGGACAATTATATGTTACATTTTCAGGATCTGACCCATTCTCATAACACGTGATAAGTCACACAGTTTTTCTCAGGCTAGGAAGGTCGTGCTGCCTGGCCAGTGAGTAATGCTTGCCCAAGCATGTAACTCTTTCCCAGACAGAGAATGACATTGAAATTCAGGACTTAACAATAACTGTAGTTGGCTAAACCTTGAGTGGTTGGGGTACAAGCAGAATGAGAATTACTGCAGAGAGTTATGTCTCCAAGAGTTGCTTCAGTTCTGATCTTGATTTAGCAATAAACACCTGTAACTTATGTTTGTGTATTCTCTGCAGGGGCAGTTGGTCTGTTTTGGATTTGCTCTGAGGTTTTAACTCAATGTATGAAAGTCTGTTTTTGTAACTGAGAATACTGTTACTTTACTGTGTCAGTTAAGAAAAATATTATGATATTATTTCTATTCATCAGAATTATACAGGTTAAGCAGAATTATCTTCTTTACCATCCACAGCAGTATGTGTGCCCAAAGATGTAAAACACACTACCAATGGACTGTGGAAAGAACCCCACAACTGTTCTTTTTAGGGAGATATAGTGATGGCACATGAGAAAGTTACAGACAAGAGCAACTGGTCGTTAACAGTCAATGGCTCCATGGTTTTGCCAAATGGGGCTCCCCAACAGAGATTTATTCATCTGGTACGTTGACCTGTTAAATACTAGTTGTCACCTGCTGTATACTCCCATGGTCTCTGGTAAAGCCATTGCTACCAGCAGCTCTTAGCAGGATGTTGTTACCAAAGTCCTCCCCTTAAGGCTTAGGGATCTATGGGGAAGAGGGGTCAGAAAGACTTTAAGAGTCAGAGGTGGTGGAAAAAGTATCTTCCAGACACAATGATGCACATATGACCTCCTAGAGACTGGTAGAACACATAGAAACTGTATAGGTTCAAGTCAGACAGAGTCCCAGTACTTAGAAGGGGAAGAAGACTTAGAGTCCTACCCTAAATATGCCCCATGCCCATGCCCAGGGATAACTGGCCAACACAAAATGAGCTGTTTAGTTTCATTTATTTTGACTCCCCCACTTTGTCTTATTGGCTTTTTGTTTGTTTGTTCTGAGTCCCTCCCTTCCTTCTTTCCTTCCTTCCTTCCTTCCTTCCTTCCTTCCTTCCTTCCTTCCTTCCTTTAATGTTAGCTTTTCCTTTTTTTTGAAAGAGAGAGAGAGAGAGAGAGAGAGAGAACATGAAGCTGCTAGGTTGGTAGGTAGGGAGGTGGGGAGAGTCTGGGAAGAATTGGGGGAGGGAAAAACATGATCAAAAAATATTGTCTAAAAAAATTAAATACAAAAAAATAAATAAACCAAACCAAACAAACAAAAAGTCCAGACCAACAAGTAGAAGGGAAATCTGGATGGTGGAGATGGGCATGGAAATGTCCAGCAGATGGGTGGTCGTTGAGACCAGAGAAATGAGCAAGATCACCGAGGAAGACCACATAGGTAGAGAATCACAAAACAGCAAATCATGGTGTAGAAGAACAGAATCTTGAAAAAAAGGAAAATAAAATGAAAAAGTATGGAAGAACTAGGAGGTAAATGAGAGTACAGTTGCTTGAGTTTGGGTCTGGTTTGTCCTTCAAGGGCTCATGGGTCAGAGAGTTGATCACCAGTCTCCGGTACTATTGAGATGTCACGGAAGCTCTAGGATGTGGGCCTCCCAGGAGGAAATGCACTATTGGTAGTGGACTCTGGAAAGGGATATTCAGACCATAACACCTTTTATCCTTTTTTCTTCCCAGTCATCATGAAGGGAACAGCTTCGTTCCACCATCAACCTTTGCCATGAAGTTCTGCTTCACCACAGAGCAGTGGAAACATGCTAGCCATGGACAGATGCCTCTGGAGATGGGAGTCGGGCTCATTCTTTAAGTTACTGTCTCATGACCACATTACTATAGTGACTGAAACTAACACTACTGAGTCAGTATCTACTTTTCATTGCAGAAAGCTAGCTTAAGCAGCTTCGACTGATACAAGATTCTGTATTGAATAAACTGCTTTGTTTTTCTTCCAAGGACACAATTAAAAAGTATTTTAAAAGCCTGCCAATTTCATTAGCAATTAACTTTGAGAATTATAGATTTAAAGTTGACATTGACGGAGAGTAGAGGGCTATCTATATGATACCAAATCCTGTTCACAGTAATCCTCCTGAAGGAAGAACTGACTGGAATAACCATTTGGAAGAGCAATCTAATAGTAGAGGAAAACCTGATCTGTGCATGCTAGTTGAGCCAAAGAATGTGCTGTTGTCTATTACTCTATAGAAACCCACCGGAGTTCATCGATTAGAACACCAAACCCACACTTGTCTGTAGTAGCAGGCAACCAAGTATCTGTTACTTGAAAATGGATGAAGAGTAGGTTGGGAATGCACATTGTAGCTGGAAGTCATGGCAAACAGGAAAATGGATACATCTGAAAAAGCTCAGTGTTGAGGGGGAAAGGGAAGTCAAGCGATGGCCTATTGTTTATGTAAATTAGAATGTACAAAGAAAAAAGAGTAGTGTGGCTTTTTGAGATGCATCCGTATCTGACCCACATTAGAGAAGCTGGAATGGTGTCTCCCCAGGAGGAGAGAAGTGAGAATGAGAAAGGAGATGAAGAGGAAGAAAATTAAATGAGGATGGGATTTTGCAGAAGCCTGTGGCCATAGCGTGTGGGGATGGAGTCAAGGTAAACTCAACTTGTCCACCTGAGGTCCAAAGGAGAAAAAAATGAATCTGGCTTCCATCATGTTTGGTTAATTTATTCTTTTAAAATTTCATACATATATACCTGTGAGCCCCTCTTCTCTCCATGCTGGGATTTTTAACTGGCTTGATCCTATGCTGGTCTTGTGTGGGTATCTTAATCATATTCACCCCTCACTCCTCCTTTCCAGTTCCCTTCAGGACCCTTGTCTCCGTCATATCTCCATCTAAACTTCATGTTCTCTGTGTGTGTGTATGAATCCAACTAATGCTGCTTGTACATGTATAGGAGTGGGGTCATTTACTGAGACATGGAGAACCTACCAGAAAAGCAACCTTCACCCCCAAACCATTAACGGTCAATAACTCCTCGGCTAGGGGTAGGGCCTTGTGAGCCCCTCTCCTCTCCATGCTGGGATTTTTGACTGGTTTGATCTTATGCTGGTCTTATGTAGGTAACCATAGCTGCTGTTAATTCATGTATGTAATAGCCTTGTCAGATGCAGAAAACAACATTTTACAACCCTCCTCCCCATCCTCTGGCTCTTACATTCATTCTGCCCCTCCTCCTGTGTGAGATGGTATTGATATCATAGTCACTTATTCTGAGTACTTTTAACAGTAATATGTTTCTGCATTAACCACTACCCATTCATTGCAATAGGAAGCTTCTCTGACCAAGGTTGGAAGCAATGCAAATCTATGGATGTAAACATAAATATTTAGAAGTCAATTTTACAATAGGACTATTAAAAACAACAACAATAGGTTCTCCTCTAGGAGCTATAACTTCCCTAGCCATGGTTTTTTGACCATGATTACAGTATCAAACAGGAATCCCCTGTTGTGGAGCAGACCTCAGATCCAATCAAGAGAGTGGTTGGTTACAGCCACTGACTGTCTTGCCACTATTGCAGCAGAGGAAACATCTTGCCTATAAGGTTGATATTATAGCATGTGAGGTCCAATGCTAGGTATGGCCATTGATGTTCTTTCTCCCCCAGCAGCCCGTATAACACCTTCCAGCACCAGGGAGGCTATCTAGCTGGAAGAGTTTCCTGAACAGTTCAGGAATGATTTCTCTGTGTCCTACAAACAAAATATTTGGTGTCTTCAGCAGAATCTTACCATCTAGCTATGGTAGGCAACCATGGGCCAGCATATTGTTTTGGAGCCTTCTGGGGCTTCCTTGACTCATCGGGAGGTAAACCAGGTCTGGCACTGAGTCTTTTCATTTAATAACTCACTGCTTCTTGGAGTAGTATTGTTCACTAACATGGAGTAATTCTGTTCAAACTGGGTTTTAAAATGATCTTGTTAGTTAGCTTACAAGCCAATGTGGTTTCATAAGGCTTCTTCACATACGACTAGTTTTAGTTAAACCACCTTTACCCTTTTCCCACTTCCCCTTCCCCATGCCAACTTAAACCGTTAGCCCAGTATTCTCCCTCTGTTATCTACTGTCCCTTCTTACCACACACACACACACGCACACGCACACGCACACACATGCACACGCACACACACACACACGCACGCACGCACGCACACGCACGCATACACACGCGCGCACACACACACACACACACACACACACGCACGCACGCACGCACACACACGCGCACACACACACACACACACACACACGTATATTTTTTTAACTTGGATTACAAGATCACTAATATCCAAGTAGCTTCTTCATGTCCACCTCATTTTGGCTAAGCCTTCGGCTGGCCCCTCATTTCCCCATCCCCCTCACTTTACTACCTGCTCAGTCCCTTCTGCCCCCAGCCTTCTCCCATCTACTCCTGTTTCACCTATATTTCTATTATCCCCCAAGTCTTAATTCATCCCCTAGGCTGCCAGTGGTTCTCGTTTCCAAGGTTCCACATTTAACCATGTTAAACAAACAAAATGGAAGTTTTGAAGATAGGGCCCTCGTAAGACAGAGGGCATGTGAAATCTGTCTCCTTCTTTTGGGTGACCTCACTCTATGCTTCTTTTTTCTAGCTCCATCTGTCTACTTACAAACCTCATGCTTTCATTTTTCTTTACAGCTGAGTAATATTCATATACATAAACTATATATTCATATATATCACATTTTCATTTTTCATTCATTAGTTTCTAGACATCAAAGTTGATTCCATTTCCTAGTTTTTGTTAGTTCATCAATGAACATGCATATGTAAGTATTTCTGTATTAAGAAATAGAGTTCTTAGGGTATGTTCCCAGGAGTGGTGTGGTTGGACCATATGGTATTTCTGAGAAACCTCCTAACAATTTCTTTCAAAGTGTTTCCTGCCTTCTGCACATCCACGCCAGCGTTCTTTGTTGTCATCTCTACTCCTGATGAGGGCCATTCCGAATGGAGTGAAATGGAATGTTAATGTAGTTTTAACCTGTACCTCTTTGATGTAGGATTAACATCCCACTTTTTAATCTTTTACTGAATTAACTGGTTGCTGCTCATAAATGACATGGGTGCCTTGGCTGGATTTGACCTGCATAGATAGGCCTCTAGAAAAAGGAAACTTCATTATTTTTAAAGAACACCTAAATGTTAATTATCCCAGAAGGAAAAAAAAAGTCAAATGGGAGATTCTATTTCAGTAAAACTCACTGGACTCCTCAGCTGGCAGTAGGAAAGGTGGGTGGGGAAGAGAGAGCAGGGCTTCATTTATTTACTGGCTCATGGAGGTCCAGTGGTGCTCTGAGATCAGTCATGTGAAAGGCATTTATTTTATGACTTTGTTTCTACCCCTGCCTTGAAGCTTTGAGCCTTGGGAAGCCCCCGAATACTTACTGAGCACTGGGCCATGACCAGAGCAGTTTTCCAAGAAGTCTGATTGTGTGGATGTGGGTGGCCTCTGGAATGCCAGAAGACAAGGTGAACACTGTGCTCCATTTCCATCACCAAGCACTGGCTTTGGTGAGCTGCAGCCTGGCATCCATAGCATGTACATATTTCTAAAACTAATAAACAATATCTGTGTGTCTACTGGTGAGAGGAAATTATGTATGACAGGCCACCAGCACAATAACAAAAAGCTTTTTGTATTTTCCTTCAAATGTAAGACTCTAATGTTTTTACATATGGAAGGACCTGTTTATTTCAGCTTTCTAGTGTAAACACATTGTATCTGAGGACTCCATGACATCCCTGTGATGTAAAATCTCAGCTTTGTTTGGTTGGCAGAAAGAATTGTTTCTCCTGACATTTAGACCTATGGATTTATTGCTGTGGCTTGAGGGAGATTTAGTGTTTATTTCTTTCTTAATTGCCACTAAAAGACGAAACATTTAAACATTCCAAACACTTGTACCAATAAACATAATGAAGGATCATTAGAGAAAAAACGTTTAATGCCATAACATATTTGGCAATCAGAACTATTTGTATTTGGGAGTACATAAATGAATGTAAACATTTACAAAGAAATAATCAACAGCACTGAATAAACAAACAAATGAATAAACAAGAAAGTAAATACACTTCTAAAATAAGTTCAAAACAACCCATTTTCCCTCCCATTCGGTTATAAATTTCGCATGCAGTTTTCTTTGCAGACTGTTCTGTGTCAGGACTTTGGACTTTGTGTTTCAACTCTCTAATCTACTCACCCTAAGAGTAGAGGGAGAAAGCTCTGAGAATTCTATCAAAATTAGGAGCACAATATGAGCTTCCAATTCACTTAGCTCTCTAAATTATAGAAAATGTAAAATGTACAATGGAGAAACGTTTCGAGAAGAATATGAGAATCCTTTTGGGGCAGGTTGAATTGAAGATCTCTGTTGAATTTGTATAGTTTTTGGTTAATACTTAAGTAATTGGCTGGATGATGGGGTGGAATTTCTATTTGGAAGTCAGGAGGTTCACAGATCTACTGTATGTTAGGTAGTTCTGCACATGTAGTAAATGCATTGACAGATAGGGAAACCAAGACACAGAAAGGTTGACTCCATGGCATGGTATCCCAGATTTAAGGGGAAACAGTAAACCCGCAGGTCCCTGAGATGCTGTGTGCTTGCTAGGGAATGAACTTGTTGGAATAAACGAAAGACCAGAGGGACTGGGCATTTAGAAAGGACTGAGTGTTGTTCTGCAGGGTCTCCAAGTATGTGCTTTGCCCATCACCCACAGTAGAAGGTCCTTTTTTTTTCCCTTAAGTACAATTCCTCATTGCACTTCGATTCTCCCTAGTTTATCTGTGTTGGTTTCTTGCTCATTTCTTTATATAGCTATGTCTTATAAGTAAATTGATGTATTTCTCACAATAGTTTCTATCACTTTACTCTAAACTTATATTTTATTACATCTCCAGCTAAAATATTTATCCTTCAATTATAGTGATGTTTTATTTGTATTGAAATGTGATTTTATTTGTATGTTAATAAAGTTGCCTTGGGGTCAGAGCAAGCCAGAGCAGAAGCTGGGCGGTTGTGGTGCACGCCTTTAATCCCAGCACTTGGGAGGCAGAGCTAGGCGGATCTCTGTGTGTTCAAGGATACAGCCAGCACGGCAACACACGCCTTTAATCTCAATACCAGCCATAGAAGACAGGGAGGTCTGTACAGACAGGCAGTTTTGAGGAGGTCATGTGGTTGGGTTTACAACCAATGAGAAAGCAGAACAGAAAGTCTATAAAAAAGAAAAAAAAAACCACACAGAAGTAGCTCTCTTGCAGAGAGGAAAGACAGCAGAAGCAGTGAAGGGTAAGGTTTTCAGCTCTCAGCTATTGCTCTGATCTCTTGGCTCTTAACTCTGCAATTGGCTCTGTGTTTCTTATTTAGTAAGACGGTTACATCTACATTCAATCTTTAATGAAAGCAAAGAATTCCTTCAGAACTGTAAGCACATTTCAAAAGGAACTCAAAGAGCTGATGTCCACTATCAGTTCATCCACTAAGACCTTTGCAAGGAATCCAGTGGTGGGAGCCTAGTAGGGAAATGTACTCCATTCCTGTCAAAATGATGATTTAGGAGAATTGTTTCCTTTGGGTTCTTCCTGGTGCCTCATGACTAGCACTCACCCATCTAAGCATGCATACACACATCCATTTATCCATTTTCCCCCCAAACAACACATTTATTGTGGTCCTAGTACATACCAGGCACTGTTTTCCCATGACTCCCTCCCCTTAAATATGAACTATTCCTCAGTCATCAGAAGTCTCTTGTTTCAAGGTCAGGTTCAAGTCTGGCTCCCCAGGCCATTACATCATCCTCTGGATCTTTCTTTTTCTCTCCCTATTTATCTCTTTGCTCTATCCATAAGAGGTAGCTGTAAGTTTTCTCTCTCTCTCTCTCTCTCTCTCTCTCTCTCTCTCTCTCTCTCTCTCACACACACACACACACACACACACACACACACACACACACGCCATGAAACTCTTGATTTCAAGGGCTGTCAAAAGCTAGAAACACAAACAAACAGCTTAACAACATCAAGAGTCAAGGTGAATGAATTCTGTATGACATTCACAAAGGCTCCAGAGGAAAATTAGGCTGTCTGAAGTGTCTAAAAGTCAAGAAGGGATAACCACGTTCTACAGTACTCTTTGGAGGCACTGTTACCAGGAAGGTAGAGAACAAGAGAAGGAAACACAGGGTCCCAAGCATAATTCACCATGTTGTTACTTCCTCCTTAGGAAACTCTAAAACTAATTTTTTCTTCCTGGTTGTAATCTGGAGACATGTTGAAAGTATCCTCCTTTGTGGGGGAGGGAATTATGCAAAAAAGAAAGAAAAGCAAACATTAAGGAAATCTGAAGGATATTACTCAGACTATAGACTTAGAATAGTTGCTTAATTAGCCTTTATTATTTCAAAAAAGAGAAATGCCATCTGATTGCCTCTTTTCCAGGCTTCAGCTCTATGCTTGGTTGAATGCTTGTCTTCTGTTAGTGTATTGCTGCACTCAAAACTTCTGCAGTCACCCAGACCTCCCAGCACCACTGTGTGCATTCCGTTTGACTCCATTTCAAGTACTAATGGATAAAGTGTCTGGGTTCTGGCCCTGCAGGCTCTTTCTCGTGTTCCCTAAGAAAGCATTGCAAACTTCCTCAGAGTCCTCCAAGACGGGGCATATGGAGCACACATTTCAACTTTCCAGTGTGTTGCAACTTGATAGAAAATGTCATCAAGAGGAAGGAAAAATCATCTCAGCGATGGCTTCCTTATAAACTCCATTTGTGCCTGGCTAGTTTTATATTAACTTGCCATAAGCTGTAGTCATTTGGGGAAGGGGAATGTCAACTGAAAAAAACAATGTCCCCTCCAGATTGGCCTGTGGACAAGCCTGTGTGGTATTTCCTCAATTGATGTTTGCTGTGGGAGGGCCTGACCTACTGTGGGCAATGGCACTCCGGGGTGGTAGTCCCGGGTGCTATAAGCATACTGAGCAAACCAGGAGGTCAAGCCAGTAAGCAGTACTCAACTGTGATGTGGAAATGTAAGGTGAAGTACACACTTTACTCCCTGAGTTGCTTTTGGTCCTGGTGGGTGGTTTTGTTGTTTTTTGAGACAGGCTTTCTCTGTGTAACAGCCCTGGCTGTCCTGGACTTGCTTTGTAGACCAGGCTGGCCTGGACTCACAGAGGTCTTTTTACCTCTGCCTCCTGGGTGTGGGAATTAAAGGCTTGTGCCACCACACTTGGCTGGGCATGTTTTTTTTTTTTTTTTTTTTTTTTTTTTTTTTTTTTTTTTTTTTTTTTTATAACAGCAATCGAAATGCTAAGACACCACCCAGCTGTAAAGCTGGTGACATTGGACTTAAGGATATCACAGTGACAGCCTCCTGTGCCAGTGTATGGCTGTTCTTGTCATAACTTAGAAGATATTGGTGACTGAGTTGTCATTTAGAGCTACAGTGAATGCCATTTATGAATTTATTTTAATCCCTTGTCTTAAAAGGTGTTTTCTTAATTACTCCTAAGACTTTCATGATGGAATATGATCTATACCATTTGCTAAGGTGTATACCTCTTAAAGAGCAGGCTCATCTCTGCTCTCGCCATCTGTGATACAGGCTGGATAGTCGGTTTGAGGGTCTTATTTTCCTCTCTGGTGGAAATTCCTCAAGTTCTAAATGTGGATGAATAGCTTGAGAGCAGACTTGAGCCCCTGAGATACTGCACTAGGGTACTCCACAACCAATAAGGCACAGCCAGTCATCCGGATTCTGTCTGTGATTCTCAGCAGTGGACCCCAAATTCTGTTTTGTTTTGTTTTTTCACTTTGAATTTCCTTTACCAGTTTTACCAGACTAGGCAATCACAATGAAATATATTTGCATTTTCTAAGTAGGGAATCAATGGAACGGTACTGATTATTAAAAAGAGCTAGGAGACAGCAGTGTGCGACTCTTCCTGAAAATAGTTTACTCTCAAAGAGTTCCCAGCTCAGACTCTTGAGTTCAGACAAAGCCACCATCTGAAGTTTCCTTGCAGTGTTTAATTAATCTCTGTCCTTGACGTTCATAAATTAACATGCCCCGTGATTTCCTCCTTGTGATAGCCCCTGGCTGTTTGCACTGCCTTCACAGCTGCTGGCAGGCGGCTGCTCTCCCACATTCCCTCCAAGTAAACAGGAATTTGGTGCCTGGGTAACTGGCTGCTTTCCAGTGTAAGAATCTGAGTTATTCGTGAGCTTTATGGGCTGGCTTCTGCTTGAACCAGACTGTTTTCATAAGGGAGTGCATGGACAAAAGGAATTATGAAGGGTTTGGATCTTGAGGATTATTCCTTTCAAGTGTGTGATAACCTCTGATTCTTCTCCCCAAATACTTGATAAACTGTCTCTTGACCCCTTCCACTACCTCACATTTCATGGTGGTTACTGGAAATTTACCAGGGAAGCTGCCTTGAAATCCTAGTCCTTTCCAGAGTGCAACTGACCTAGACAGATGTTCACATGCTATTATTTTCCAGATAGAATATGCTGACAAAGCTTTTTAAACTAAACTTTTGGCTAGGCAGTGGTGGTGCACACCTTTAACCCCAGCACTGGAAAGGCAGAGGCAGGTGGATCCCAGAGTTTGAGGTCAGCCTGGTCTACAAGATCGAGTTCCAGGACAGTCAGGGCTACACAGAAAAAACCTGTCTTGAAAAAACAACAGCAACAACAAAAATAAAAACAACAACAAAATATCTAAATTTTCAAGAGGCTATAAGGGTAACTGCCTAAGTTACCGATGATTCAAAAATAAGCATTAAGAAAATAATGGAGATGAAAACATCTTTTCAAGGATAAGAGTACATGTACTTTGAATTTTGAGATGGATTATATTGATATGTTTTATCAGAGGAAAAATTAATAAGCTTAAACTTTTTCAAAGGCAAAGGTGTTACCTACGCATTACATTTGGAAATAAGTAAAAGAATTAATTCTAGGCTTCCAGAGACCGGGCGACTAGAGGATGCATCTTCTTTGTGATGTTATCTAAGAGGGTCATATGTGAGCACTGCCTTTCTGGGGACTTACACTGTCCTCAAGGCTTCAGGATATTATCAAATATTATATTCTAAAATCTAGCAGCATTGTCTTTGACAGTTGTTCAAGACACAACTGCTTCAGTTCACCAAACACTACATGTGAACAGCCAAAAGACAAATGTTAGATATATTACACAGTTTGATTTGTATAAATATTTCTCACTTAATGAAAAGTTTTATGGAAAAATATTGATTTTTTTTACAATATGACTTATAAACAATTGATCCTTACTATTTCATTCCCCATTGGTGTGTGTTACTATCCATCTTTCTTGACCACAAGCCTACTTTTATATCAGTATTTGCCAATCATATAGACCCTTCTGGATAGATATATGGAAATTTGCAAAGTGTGTGTGTTGGGGGGGGACGCAGGAGGGTGTCAGGTCTCTGAGCCAAGGCTGATCTTAAACTCAAGATCTAAGGCTTATTTTCCCTCTTAGATGTCTAAAGAGTAATGTGAGTTCTTTTTAGCATGCCATGCAGCTTTTAAGCCCAGTATATTTCACAGATCAAACACTGACACTCCAGCCACTAAGAAGAGCTCTGGAACTGAATGATATATTAATTTTGCCTTCGAAGAGTCCTCTGTTTGATGGAGAATTTTAACGTGCAAGCCTACACAGAAGGGGAAAATACAGTGAAGAGGACTGTAGGCTGCCACGGAAGCCAGGGTAGGAAAGGAATCCATCTTGAAAGAGAGTTGGTTCAGGTGAGTGTTAGAAAGCATGTCTGAGTGGTACACTGGAGAAGGCGGGGCTTGTGGGAAGATGCCCTAGCGTTGGAATGTGGTCCTCTTGGGTGGGGGTTGGTCAGTGGCAAGTAACCAGAGAAAGCTGTAGAAGTAGAGAAAACCCACTCTGTGCGAGTGACGCACACTGAACTTCCTTCTGTTATAGCCAAGCCTTGAAAGAGAGGAACACAGATTCAGGTACCACTTGGGGGTTTACTCATGAGATCCCAAACATTTCATAAATGCTAATGAACCAACCAAATCCAAAGAGTGGGTTCATATGGGATTTATGCATTTGGACAGTGTCTTATTATTAGACAGCGTTTCTCTAGAAATTGAGAAACTTCTTAGTAACTGAAGGTCTGTCTCTCCCTCGGGATATGGGAAGAGCAAGATAAAACTAGTCACACTTAGAAGCTACTTCCTAAAACTGGCTTGAGCAAGATCAAACATTTCAGTAGTCAACCCCCCTTCCCTTCATTGTATCTGTGGCAGCATTAGAACATTATTCTGGAGACTTTATTTCTGTGTGTATATATATATATATATATATGTATAAGTGCATGTATCATGGCATGCATGTGGAGGTCAGAGGGTATTTTGTGGGAGTCAGTTTTCTTTTTCCACTATATGAGTGCTGGAAATGGAACTCTGTTTTTCAGCCCTGGCAGCAAATACCTTTACCCGCTGACCAGGAACGAACCTTAAACTCATGTGGGTCATGAGTCAACATGTGGAGGTCATGAAAAGTCTGGCAACAGTTAAAGGTTTCTGAATGTATAAAGACTGAAAATTAACTCAAAATGAAATGCATCATGAATCTTAGGTGTTTCTGAGAGCACTTACCCCTGTTGCATCTCATGGCTTCACTGAAGCCTTGATTCTGACACTCTTGTCTGGTGATATGTTGTGTACCCTAATAAACTTGTCTGAGGATCAGAGGACAGAGCCAGTCACTAGATTAGACACAGAGGTCAGGCAGTGGTGGCACACACTCTTAATCCTATCAGTTGGGAGGCAGACATCTGTTTGGAGCTCTGTGAGTTCAAGGCCACACTGGAAACAGAGCCAGGCAGAGGTAGCACACACCTTTAATCCCAGTATTGGGAAGCACACACACCTTTAATCCCAGGAAGTGACATAGCTGGGCAGAGAAAGGTATATAAGGTTTGAGGAGATAAGAAAAAGTTCAGCTCAGCTGAGACCCTTTCAGGTGAGGACTCAAAGGGTTTCAGTCTGAGGATTCATGGAAACAGGATTGGCTGAGGAGTTGGCAAGGTGAGGTTGGCTGTGGCTTGCTCTGCTTCTCTGATCTTTCAGCTTTCACCCCAATATCTGGCTCTGGGTTTTTTATTATAAGACCATTAGAAATTCGAACATCACTCTTGCTCTGCCTTGTACTGCCTCCACACAATGCAGAGTTGATTGATGGGGCTTGAAAGGCTTTGATTCAGGTTGTAGACTATTGCAAGGTGATGGATTGTAGCATCGTGCACACAACATTTTCTGCTCCTGTAGAAATGTGATGATTTAATTATAGAAAACAAAGACTTGATATTCTCTACCATCATTTCACAACATGTAATAAACTAATACATCTTAGAACTGTATTGTCAGGATATTTAATTTTAAAGTTTTCTCTGTGAGACACTGATCCATCATTAAATGGATCTTGGGATTAAGACAGAATTTCCAACATTTTCGAAACTGGCTATAGACATACTTCTGTACTTTATACTATGTTTCTATACAATGCACTATTCTCAGCATTGATGCTAATAAAATTAAAATATCCACCAACTCTAGAAAATCTATATTCCACACCACCAAATATTCAGCCAAAATTATATTATTATTATTATTATTATTATTATTATTATTATTATTATTTTGAGACAAGGTCTCTCTACATAGCCCTGGCTGTCCTGGAATTCACTATGTAGACAACTAGGCTGTCCTGGGACTCATGGAGATCCTCTTGCCTCTGCCTCCTGAGTGCTGGCATTAAAGTCATGGGCAACCACATCTCATTAGTTTGCAGATATGCTTTCATCTTTAATAAGTAATGGAATTACAGGTATGCTTGGCTACTTGAAAACAGTAGAATTGTTTTCAAATAAATTTCATTGAATGCTTGATTTGCATACATGTTTTCTTTTCTTCTTCTTTCTTTTTCTTTTTTTCCCTGAGATAGGGTTTCTCTGTGTAGTTTTGGTGCCTGTACTAGGTCTCAAAATGTAGACCAGGCTGGCCTCAAACCCACAGACATCCACCTGGCTCTGCCTCTCGAGTGCTGGGATTAAAGGCATGCCCCACCACAGCCTGGCTGCATACCTGTTTTCTATACCTATATACCTGAGGCTGTGTAAAAATTTCTCGGGCACAAAGGGGTCCCAAATAGGAAAGGTTTGAGAAATTCTACAGTAAAAATCCTGGGCGTGAGCTTTAGGATCTCACTGCTGCCGCCCAGCCCACTGTTCACTGGCTTCTTTGGGTATATGCTACTTTCTCTACAAAGGGTGTTTTTTTGTTTTTTGTTTTTTGTTTTTTGTTTTTTTTTTTTTGCGGGGGGGAGGGGTAATTTCAGCTACTGATGACATAGAGATACACCTGAGGACTAAGTGAAGTTGGATGAGCTGCACAACAGATCTGTAAAACCAAAGTGTAGAGGGATATGGTTTCCTTACCCAACGTGGAAGTCTAACTGATCAGAAAAACACCCATAAAGGCAGCTACTCTTTTGAAAACCACTGTCCTAATTTCACACATGCTGCTGTTTAGTGAAATTCTTCTGATAGGGGAGACTTTGACACGGAAGGAAACCAGGGGTTGGCTGGGGCGAGTGACTCACAGACAAAGCTCTGAGCCCCCGCTTCTCGGTGCTTGTTTCTTACTTCTGAGTGCAGGCTACTGGCAAGAGACCCTCGACACGAAGGTCAAATACTGACGCCCCTAGTGTTTCTTCTCGCGATCAGAACCAGAAACCCCGAGAAGGGAGTGGAAAATGTGATCTCTCTGCTTTTATTCCAAGTAAGAATAAGTGTTGGCCGGGCAGTGGTGGCGCATGCCTGTAATCCCAGCACTCGGGAGGCAGAGGCAGGCAGATCTCTGTGAGTTCGAGGCCAGCCTGGAACTACAGAGTGAGTTCCAGGAAAGTCGCAAAGCTACAACAGAGAAACCCTGTCTCGAAAAACCAAAAAAAAAAAAAAAAAAAAAAAAAAAAGAATAAGTGTTATTATTGTTGGCTACAACTATAAAATGCTCTGAGTTTTTGTTGTCAAAACATGACTCAAGGAAGAATTTAGCTTAGAAAGTCCATTTTCTGCTGATGATAAAAAACAATACAGTCTTCTAAATTATGTTCTTTAGAGTTTTGGCATTTAATAACAATGGTAAGAGAGAGAGAGAGAGAGAGAGAGAGACCTGAAATGCTTGGTCCTAGATTCCTGCTCCAAATTCCATCTTTCTGTGAATACTGAATAAAGAGCAGGAAGTTTGTCACATCTGGGACCATGAGGACCTGAAGAAGCTGAGACACGCAGAGCTGTGCTCCACAATGTTCTGAGCACTTGAAGGGGCTTTCCTGGATCTCTAAAAGTGGTATAATTTTTAGAGGTCAATAATTAATATACAAATATGTATATATGTCTTGCATATATATATATATATATATATATATATATATATATATATATATATATATATACATATAAATGACTTGGTTTAATAATTGGCTAATAACTATTGATTTAGATGGCGTAACCCTGGCTTCGTCGTTTAACTATTCACTGGGTTACATGACTCTCCTGGCATCTGTTCCTTGTTAATATGAGCCTTATGGCATCATCCAGACGTGATCTCAGTAGCTTCCTGTCCATCTTTCTGTAAACAGGCAGCACACCGGCCTTAGGAGTGGAGGGAGATGCTCGCCTCCACCGAGCGTGGCTTCTCTGGCTCGGCAGGCAGTAGATGGCAGAATTGAGCTTGCCTCTTGTATTTGTCTCTCTACTTTGCCTGTTTGTTGGTGGAGATAAAAGTTCAAAAACCACTCCTTCAAATAGCTCTGAAGTTGAAACTATTCTGGGGGTCTACTTTATTCTACTTGCTTCTCTTATACTGTATAGTAAACAATGCTTTTCTTTTCTTGAAAAGTTGGGGGTTGGGGATTTCGCAAGTGCTCGGCCCTGGGTTTGATCCTCAGGTCCACAAAAAAAAAAGGTAATCTTTCTCAAAAGGATACCACCCTCATTTTTATAAGTTTTTGGGTCTATTTTCTCTTCTCTATTTTCATTAGAAGTTTCTAGTATCCTCTTCTCTCCCATGGGCACAAATCTGAAAATCAGCACTGGATTCAAATTTTTCAGATAACTCCACTTGTCTTCAGACTGTAATTTTAAAAAAAGTTCTGCCTATTTATGGAGAGAGAATTAAGGAATGGATCATAGAAGGGAGCATGGTCAACTTTTGATGTCAATACTGTTTTTAAATTTTATCTTTATTTTATTTTGTATGGATGGATGTTTTGTCTGCACATATGTCTGAGCACCCAAGGAGGCCAGAAGAGGGTGTCCTAGCCCTTGGGACTGGAGTTACAGACGTTGTGACCCACCATGTGTGAACTGAGAACCAAACCTGAGTCCTCTGCAAGAACAGCCAGTGCTCTCGGCTGCTGAACCACCTCTCCAGCCCCTGAATATGAGTTTTGAGATAGTTTTTTTAAGGAACAGACATTTGAAGCCAAGGAGAGGCCCTTGGGATGAAATTCAGACGTGGGCTCGGGAGGAGAAGTGGGAAATGTGTGGAAGTAGGAATCTGCAGGTAGGACTTTTGTTCAAGGGGAGAGAACTGTGGAAAAAGCCAGAAGCCAGCTGACTTTGCTCTGCCAGTGAAGCCTGGGAAACACAGAATACAGCTTAGAAGATCTTCCTTGCAGTGACTTAAGAAAAGTGAGTGGGAGTTATTGCCCCAAAGGTAAAAAAAACAAGCCAAGAGTACCCCCATGAGGACTTCCTGTGATGACAAGGTGCCAGTGTGTTTAAAATTCTCATCCTAAAAACAGCTAACAAACACTATTTTTGCAATTAGTAGTGCTAAGAGAAGATTCTAAAAGCTGTGGCTTAGTATCCGTTTCTCCTGTCAATTGCTTAGCCAGCGGTGGGCAAGGGAATAGCGTCATTTTCCTAAACCTACACTGAACAGACACCTGATAACTCTGGCCTTGCTGATAGAGACTAAAGTAAACAGAGTCGCTCAGGGCACACTGTCCTCTTCACCCTGGAAATCTGTGTGGGAATGTGACTTGCATGCAAAGGAATTTGCTCCTAACTGAGAAATCAACCTATTTCTTTTCTTTTCTTTTGGTTTTGTGAGACAGGGTTTCTCTGTGTAGCTTTGCGCCTTTCCTGAACTCACTTGGTAGCCCAGGCTGGTCTCGAACTCACAGAGATCTGCCTGGCTCTGCCTCCCGAGTGCTGGGATTAAAGGCGTGCACCACCACCACCCAACCTATTTCTGTTACATCCAACCCTAGGCAAAAAAAGCCTTCAACATAATTCGAAAACCCTACACATGATAAAAGGAATCTAAGCTAAGTTACCCTCTGCCATTGTTTACTATAGAGAGAAGAGTCTGTACGCAACATTTTCTTGAAGCTCCAAACTGAAGAATTCAGAACTGTTTGTTACCCAGGGAATGTTAACCTATACAAAACAGTGCAATTACCTGGAGAGCTGTTAGAAGACACCATTCTGTGGCTGCCCCTTACCCCTTCATACATCCTCTACTCCCAACTCTTTACTCAATCCTGCAAAAGCCTGGGCAGTAAAGTTTTCAAAGCACCACAAGGAATTCCAGCTCGGGAAGTGCTGGTGCCTGGAACAGAGGATTCGAGTTAATAAATGGCACAGAATGTGGCCTGGAAGAAGTCTGTACGTTGAATGAAGGCGTCTGTATTTGTTCTGCACGCAGTTATGGAGAGTCTCATAGTTCTTTAGACAGAGAAGGGCCATCAGCTTGCAATGCTTTTGTTTTTGTTTGATTCGTATTGAGATGGTCTCCCTCTGTAGCCAGATTGGCCTTAGCTCATAGCAATTCTGCTGCTTCAGCCTCCCAAGTGCTGGGGTTACAGGTGTGGATTTCAAGGTTCACTGGTGTACTGGGCAGCTGCGCTCCCAATACTGGCCCTGTTCTATGATCCTCAGTTTGCAGATTCCCTGTTGGTAGCCTCTTTTTTTCTCCTGCTGGTGGAGACTTTTCTTTAGTTTATTCCTTTTAAATAGTGTCAAAACAGCATTCTGATTGGGTAGCAAATAAAAAGCATTAAATTCTTTTAGTCTCTAAGTCTCTTCTGTCTTAGAAGAGAATACACACCACACACACACACACACACACACACATTTCACACACATAACACACACAGACATACATCACCCTCCATGCACACGCACACACATAGCATACCACAGCCCCCCCCCCCCCACATACACCACGTTCTAAAACACACGTATACCACACCAGATACACACACATATATACCCCTACACACACTCACACATACCTACTTATGCAACTCTTTTGGAAGCTTATTCTTTCAAATAACTTGGTGTTTGGGGGTTTCTATTGCTGTGCTATATATACACCATGACCCAAAGCAACTTGGGAGGAAAGGCTTATTTCATCTTAGAGCTTGGAGTCCATTGTCATGGAGGATTGCTGCTTACTGGCTTGTTCCCCCCAAGGCTTGCTCAGCTTGCTTTTTGATACCACCCAGGACTACCCGTCCAGGAGCAGCACTGCCCTTAGGAAGCTGCCCTGCCCCCTGCTGAGGGCCCGCCCACATCAATCATTAACTAAGAAAACTCCCCCATGGAGTGGCCTACTGGCAGTTCAATGAAGGCGTTCTCTCAGTTGAAATTCCTTTTTCTAATAACTCTTACTTTGTATCAAGTAGACAAAGACATAACTAGCACACCCAGAATCACGAATCCTTTTCAAGAAAACTAGGCAGTGAAAAGATTTTTGTTTAACTGATAAGGAATTCATGGTTCTGAAACTGGAGGATCATAAAGAATTAACTATTAGGAAAATTCAAATGAGGCTCACCATTAAATAATGAGTACTGGCCACTTAACTCAAGCCTCTGAAGAGTCTCCATTGGTTGGCTTGGATCAGAGTCTTCCTTAGGGAGTAATAATTTGGTGAATATGCCAGAGAGAATTATGTAAGAATTTGAAGTGAGGAGGAATATTGGAAGTGCCTTTCAGTTGAACACTGTCTTTCCCAGTGTACCCTTGGAGTTAGATTGATGGGGTCCATGCCTGTGTCTATTGGATGACTGCAAATTGAAGAAAAGGGATACTAATACAAATGATTTCGTTCAGTGAACACACTGATAATTCCCAGGCACCCTGTAAAAGTGTGCTCTTCGGTGATTCACTTCAGTATGCCTGTTGTGTCAGGGGTCCCCCAAACCACCCTCAGGCTGGACATCTCATTGGAGGGATCAGCAACCCTCTCCCAAAGCACTTGCATGCGCAGCCTTCATCCTGGAGCGGTGAAGCCTGGCATACGCCTGAGCATTGGAGTTCAGAGTGTCCAGTTACAAGTCAGCTACGTGGGCACACAGTGTTTCCTTGACATTAGCTACTTGTTCTCCATGCCCCAGAGAGCAAACTAATGCTCCATGGTCCAGTACATCAGACAGACAAACATAATTTTAGCAGTGGTCATCTCCTAAGTGTTATGCTTGCAGTATGTGGAGGTTGAATAATTCAGAGATTACTGCTGAGTTAACCCTTTATATACACATATTCGTTTGTATTCCCCACCAACTGGCTATCACTATTGTTAACTTCATGGTTTCCTTATCAATGGGCCAAGTAAAATTTTTGACACATTTATGCCTCATGAGTCATGAGTTTATCTTTTTAAAGAAGAGTTAAATTTAACAAATAATGGAAAATACAAATCATGAATACTTTTGCTTTTATTCATATACCACTTCCCCCCAGCTCTCCTTAAATGCTTATTTGCCAGTGAGAGCATATAGAAACACTGAGTCTTAGTGCACGAATTTCTTATTTCATATTTCTTATTTCTTTTTTTTTGTACCATTGTGCAATGTTGTCTGTGTTAATTAATGCTTGGGTGTGTCTACATGGTACTTGAGTATACACGAGACATTCATAAGCGACCACCTTGTCCACATTTTCCTTCATTCTATGGGGCAGGAAATTGTCACATGTCATTATGAAGATAACGAGAGAAGCTCAGAGTTAAAAGGGTTACTGTGTGAGTTTACAATTGGGAAGTGGTCAGACGTCTGCATAGAGACCAAGCCCAGGTACTTGAGAACCTCCTCTTCTGACTCATCTTTCTATTAAGTAGTCGTCCCGTCGTCCCGTCGTCCCGTCGTCCCGTCGTCCCGTCTCCCCGTCTCCCCGTCTCCCCGTCGTCCCGTCTCCCCGTCTCCCCGTCGTCCCGTCTCCCCGTCTCCCCGTCGTCCCGTCGTCCCGTCGTCCCGTCTCCCCGTCTCCCCGTCGTCCCGTCTCCCCGTCTCCCCGTCTCCCCGTCTCCCCGTCTCCCCGTCTCTCACACGAACCTAGGCTATTCCCTGGCTAACAAACACTATTCCTCTCAGCCACTTGGGTTCTGTGTTAGTTAGCTTTCTGTTTCTGTAACACATACCAGCGATACTCAACTTACAAAGAAAGAGGGTACAGTTTGGCTCATGTGTTTGGAGGGTTCAGGTCTGAGGGTGTTTGGCTCCTGCGGAGAGGTAACAGCGCAGCATGTGGGGAAAGCACATAAGCTGCTAATCTGACGAGGGGGCAGGGCGGGGTGGGGTGGGGTGGGGTGGGGGGTGTTATCAGAAAGGGGGAGGGGCTGGGGTCTCAACCCCTCCCCCCCTTTTAAAACACATTCCCAACAACCCGACTTCCTCCCACTAGACTTATCTTTTAACCCCCAGGCCCCCTCAGCACCACAGGTTGAGACCAAGTCCTTATCGTGTGGACCTCTTCGGGATGTACAGATCCAGACTCCAGCAGGCTCGGTCTCACTGGGACACCTCACGTGTCCTTTCCATCCTGCCGCGTTCACTCCTGCTCAGGACACCAGGTCCTTCTGTGGGCTTTCCCACCCCTTCCTGTTCATTCTATCTCCATATTGCAGCCAGAGTGACCATTCGCTAAAACGTCACCTCAGCATTGCCCTTAAAATCCTCACGTGCCCTGGTAGCCCCTTCCCTAACGTGCTCAGATCTGTGTGATCTGACCCCATGTTCTTCCTCCATCCCACTCTGCTTTTGTCCCCCATATCCGAGCTCTGTCCTTCAGACATTCACACCACGCTCTGCTTTGAAGACTTTGCCACATTCTTTTCTGAGCTTGAATGCTGCCTTGCCCTTTGACCCCTACCTGCCTGGCTGTTTAGTTTAAATGTCACTTCCTCCTCCAGTCTTTTAAGTCCTCTGGCTAGGCATTAGTCTCTCCCTGTCACTTTCTAATTACATCTTGTTCTCTGCCCTGTGGTACTTACTATAATTATAATTAAATGTGAAGTTTTGCATGTCCCACAAGTTCCATGACAGCAATGATTATGTCTGTTTTACCCAAAGTTATTGCTCAGCAGTGATAGCTAGGAAAGGGCTTGGTGTTTTGGAAAGAATGAAAGCGAAGTCCATCCCAGAGCTTCGACATCTAAACTCGAGAGACGTTTTCTCATGTTACATTGTATCTTAGGAGCCTTTTCAGTGTTACCATTTATTGTAGTTCCCAGTTTGTACATTTAATTTTTTATCGCTCAACTAAGGCAGAATCAGCCATCAACACTTTCGTTTAATTTGCAGTAAATGTTTGATGATGAATGTGTTTTGAGGGGTTCTTAAGCCAGTGGAAGGAGTGTGGAGCTCTTACTCTGAGAGGTTTTTTTTTTTTTTTTTTTTTTTAAAGAGTTTCCCAAACTCTTTTGTGTGTAGGGGAAATAGAACGCTTTGTTGTTGTTTTGCTTTTTCGAGACGGGGTTTTTCTGCGTAACAGTCCTGGCTGTCCTGGAACTCACTTTGAGGACCAGGCTGGCCTTGAACTCACAGGGATCGGCCTGCCACTGCCTCTTGAGTGTTGGGATGAGAGGTGCCACCGCCCGACTAATATAATGCATTTTTTAGAAGGCATTTGGAATGTGTGCATGCTGCCTTCTTAAGAGTTTCTTCCATTTCACTGTGGCGTACAGGGTGTGATTCCTTCCCTAGGAGAGAGACATGCACTGCAGTGTCCCCACAATAACCCTTTAGAGATGGCTTCTCTGTGTCACGTTGTGAAGAAACGTCTCTTATCAGACCCACTGAGTGGCTTCTGGATTATAGAAATAAATCTCCTTAAATCTCAGTGGATGAGATGGCTTATGTGCAAGTGTAAAGAAAATTACTTCCCTTTTCTGATAACTACCAAGGAGCACGAGCCTTTTGTTAGGGTAAAGACTGGGGAAACAAGCTAACCACAGCCAGCCGGATGGCAGGGAACCTGTCCTGTGTAATTTGGTGGTTTTCAATTTTCTTTTTAATGTGACTACCTTTTAAAAGTACCCCTGCACTGTGTGAGTAAATTGCCAGTGCCTTGGATGGTAATGACTCTCATATTCACATGGCAGTCATGAATAGTGTGGATCACGTGTGTTCTTATAACCGTCTTTGAGGGCGCTTTTACTGAACAGCTCTACAGAACGCGATTCAGTTGGCTCAAAGGACATCTTTCTTCTTTTCCTTAGCAGTATTCAGTGGAGAAAATGAGCAAATGGCTGATGCTTGAGAGCTTTCCAGTCCTGGAGGCTAGTATGCTGTAGGTCCAGGGCTCTTCCACTGCCCACAGCCTTCTAGACATCACACTGCAGATGTGATCAGAAGTCCAGAAGGCATTTGTACACACCCATGGATGAATGAGAAGCAGTCACATTCTTCCCACGCAACGGTCCTACTGGTGGCAAAAACTTTTAGATCTGCAAGAGAATTTAGATTGACAATAAAAGATGCTCCCCCCAGTATATAATCTAATTAACCCCTAGCATTTAGGTGTAGCTGACAATCTATGGAATAGAGGTGCCATCTGTTTGGACTCTACAGGGTACTTAGATATGTGGAACAAAAATCAAAGTTGGGGAGCAGATAGCCTTGAATTTCCTAGTGAGTCCCATGAAGCCGCTGGTGGGGATCCTGGTCCCCAGGTTCATGCTAGGGATGCTGGTGGCTCTGCTTTCCTGGGAGAGTGGGTGCCTCAGCCAGGTTGCTTCTCCTCCAGGGCATCTTTCCACGCCAGCACGTCCCAGTTTAAAAGTCGCTGATTTGCAGACTGGCTAGAACATCCAGGGCCCTAAGCATATAGTTTTATACAGAAGGGCACTCTTTAAATGCACAAAGGAGATTTGAATGATTAGCAGCTAAAAATGTGATAAATGTCCACTATATCAGGTTTCTTGCCTTGAAGTGTGCTAGAGAACACTGAGATCTAATTTACACTTTATGTAGTTGAACAGAAGCTCTGAGCATCCAGAGTCCCGTGCCTTGTGCTTGTCAGGGCTCTGGTCCCTGTGTCAGTAGCTCCAGGTTGCTCTCCTGTGAAGACTTCCTGTTACGACTGCCATTTATATTTAACTTTTTACCATCTTCTATCCTGGGTTAAGTTCAAGGTGGAATTTAGCTGAAATGATAAAAATATTAAATTTTATAATAAATAGGAGGCCAGAAGGAAACTTCTCGAAGGAGTTTGTTTTCAGCCCTCTTTATTCTGCTTTCTATTAGTAAGTAATGTTTATTGGATGCTTCCCTTCAGTCTTGAGCTCTTTATGATTCTCACATCAGCCAAGTTACTCCATATTGTGTAAAACATGATTTTTCTGACTGTGCTTTGTCTCATAGACTCCATTTTACAAGTAGCTGTCGAGTCCATTTGGGGACAGACGATGATTCTGCACTTGGTGGACATGTGACCAGCAGCATATGTCAGGCACCATCTACTTGACAAAGATGGACAAATGATTTATCCCTGGAAATAGAAATGGTGCCCTTTATGAATCTATCATCAGAGTTAATTGAAAACATAGGGCCATAAGGGCATATTAAAATAAAACCAGGCCTGAGGATGTTTCAGACACACCAGATCAAGGAAAGAACGAAACTCCGTTATCTTAAAACTCCTAAAGAGCTAGTCACCTAACACTGTGAAGGAGGCAGCTTCTACTGTCCTACTGTTGTTTAGACACACAGCAACCTGCAACCTGACCACCTTGTGTGTGCATCAGGGAACCGAGGGTAGAGAACTGACTGTTCAGTCTAACTATTGATATGACCTACTTGAGTGACCCTACATCTTGAATCTATGGCCCAGCAGCAACCAAAGCAACCCAGCAGCCACAGAAACCACAGCAGCCAGTCACAGCAGACAGCTGCCATAGCCAGCCACAGCAAACAACCACAGGAGACAGCCACAGCAGCCACAACAGCCATAGCAGCCACAGGAGACAGCCACAGAAGCCACAGTGGCCAGTCACAGCAGACAGCTGCCATAGCCAGCCACAGCAAACAACCACAGGAGACAGCCACAGCAGCCACAGCAGCCACAGCAGCTGCAGTAGCTCCAGTAGACAGCCACAGCAGTCACAAGAGCTGTAGCAGCCACAACAGCCACCCACAGCAATCACAGCAGCCACAGCAGTCCCATCAGACAGCCACAGCAGTCCCAGCAGACAGCCATAGCAGCCACAGCAACCACAGTAGCCACAGCAGACAGACACAGCTGCCACAACAGCAAAGCAACTCCAGCAGAGAGCCACAGAAGCCCCAGCAGCCCCAGCAGTCATAACAGGGAGCCCTAGTAGCCACAGCAGAGAGCCACAGCAGCCACAGCAACCCTAGCAGCCACAGCAGAGAGCCACAGCAGCCACAGCAGAGAGCCACAGCAGAGTCACAGCAGCCACAGCAACCCTAGCAGCCACAGCAGAGAGCCACAGCAGCCACAGCAGCCACAGCAGAGAGTCACAGCAGCCACAGCAGCCCCAGCAGCCCCAGTAGTCATATTAGAGAGCCCTAGTGGCCACAGCAGAGAGCCACAGCAGAGAGCCACAGCAGCCATAGCAGCCACAGCTGAGAGCCACAGCAGCCACAGCAGAGAGCCACAGCAGCCACAGCTGAGAGCCACAGCAGCCACAGCAGAGAGCCACAGCAGCCACAGCTGAGAGCCACAGCAGCCACAGCAGAGAGCCATAGCAGAGAGCCACAGCAGAGAGCCACAGCAGCCACAGCAGAGAGCCACAGCAGAGAGTCACAGCAGCCACAGCAACCCTAGCAGCCACAGCAGAGAGCCACAGCAGAGAGCCACAGCAGAGAGCCACAGCAGCCACAGCTGAGAGCCACAGCAGCCACAGCAGAGAGCCACAGCAGCCACAGCAGCCACAGCTGAGAGCCACAGCAGCCACAGCAGCCACAGCAGCTTTTGCAGCTCTGGTTTAGTTACCTCATGCCTACAGACTCTATGGCATTCCTATTAGTTTCTGAGCTCTTGTCTTTTAGGACTATTTGTCTCTTGAAAAAAAAAAAGGTTTTTTTTTTAGCTGAGGACCTAACCCAGGGCCTTGTGCTTGCTAGGCAAGTGCTCTACCACTGAGCTAAATGCCCAACCTGAAACTTTTGTACCCATTTTGTATATGGATATATATATATATATATATATATATATATATATATATATATATATATATATATATGGAAAGCAGGAGTATCTGGCCACTGAAACTACAGTATCCTGTGAATCCATTCTTACCCAGTAAACGCTGACATTGTGGAAAGACAAGTGTGCTCCTATGTTTCTGACACTTGTTACTAGTTTCTCTTCATGAACACGTTTCGACTTCTTTTAAAATTGCACGTCTTTTCTGGGATTTAATAGGCTGGCATAATCACAAAACAATGTGTTTCTGTCGTGATATGACGTTTCCAGTCTAGTTTAAGATTACTTATTCATAATAAAACCTGTGTTACCCAGCCTCTTCTCTGTCCTTGGGATTTATGTTCTCTGTCCCCCTCCCCCCTCCGCCTCCTCCACCCTCTGTTGATTGTTTTCCAGAACTCCAGTCACTTGCTTCTCTTTATAATTCCTCCCCTTGTTATAAGCCATTGTCCATAACAAGCCAAGTTTGAGGATGCTGTGGCAAAGTCAACTCAGTTGTTATAAACAGGCCAAAGCCTGCATGTCCTAGATGTAAAACAGAATCCAAGTCCATCCCAATAGCTACCTGTGTAAACAAAATCGGGGATACCGGCTTCCCATAGTCTTTAAACAGCCCAAGTTTGTTCTCTCATGGATCTAGAGTCCAGGGTATACAGTCAGTGCACCCGTGGGCCGTGCTTTCTCTGAGGCCTCCAGGGAAGAATCGCCCTAGACTTCTGCCTTCTCTGGCTGAAGGCAACCCCTCAGGTTCCTTGGCTGGCAGATGCATTGCTCCATCTATGTCCAGGTAAGATCATGTTCTGAGGTTCTAGGGTAAGGACTTCAGTGGTGCCCTGGAGTGGATGGCTAAGGACTTCAGTGGTCCTGGAGGGGGTGGATAGGGACTTCAGTGGTGCCCTGGAGTGGATGGCTAAGGACTTCAGTGGTCCTGGAGTGGATGGGTAAAGACTTCAGTGGTCCTGGAGGGGGTGGGTAGGGACTTCAGTGGTGTCCTGGGCAAGGAGGATTCAACCCATACAAGGCAGTGAACTTTCTGTTTAACATTAATTTTGTTCTTGATAGTTTTTTTCCTATAGATAGAGCCTGTGCTTTCCTTTTAGACAGTGTGAGAAACAGGCATAAGATACAGCTGCACTAACTGCAGCAGAGAGAGTATGTTTCAGTGAAGATGGTTTCAGTGGTGTCTGCTTGTGCTGGAGCAATGCAAGAGAAGGGAAGTGACATCAGCCCTTCCTGGGAGCTGGTCAGAAAGGCAGGTCCTCACTATCCAGCCCCTCCAGATGCAAACCCTAGGCCGCCAATGGAAGGGAAGGGATGGGCTGGCTTCAATGAACCCACGGTGGCAGCGGTGGTTCTCAGACACCATGTTCCTGGGGATGAATGCTGGGCTCTTTGGGAAACCCCCAATTCCCAAGTGTACCCCACACACATTAAGTAACAACTTCAGTAATTAGAATCTCAGCGCAGTATTAAAAAGCAAGGTCCATGGGATTCCAATGTGTAAATGAAACTGTTTCTTAAGCCTTTAAGCACGAACAATCACAGGGTTTCTGCTGAAATGTAAATTAAATCCCAAGTCCTCTGGCCTGGTGGAGCCAAATCAGCTTGCTCCCAGGTGGTGCGGGTGCCATTCGATTTCCTTTGTGTCTTCCGCAGTACCTACCTCCAGGCACACGTCAATGCCAAGTAAACAATTATCCAATTACAGAATTACTAAATATTTTGGATAATATAAAGGAAGAAATAATCTTCAGAGATGTTTAATTTGTAAATACTTCAAAGGGGTTTTTCTTTTCCCCTCTCAGGTTTGAAGAAGACAAAAAGAAAAAAAAGACCCACTTCAAACAAAATGTCCTTTGTTTTCTCAGGATTCTTTGCAAGAAAACAGACTCAATAAGAGATAACAGCTTGGGTTGTTTTCCTGTTCCTCGGACACAGTTTCTTCAAATTACATTATTAGACTCCCTGGGTACAGCGTTCAAGAATCGTTCCCAGAGTGTATTAAGTTCCCGTGGAGTCATTATTTCATTACGGCTGAGGTACACAGAGCATCGTCTCGATAAACACAGCATCCTTAAAGCTCTTCACTAAGGTTCACGCCACTAATGCATTGTTTTCTGTTACATAGGAAATACTTCCCAGATTTGTTTGAGAGATGCTGTTGGGGATAAAAGCTCTAAGATTTCTCAGCCTCTCATCAAAGCTTAGAGCATTCGACTTAATTAAAAACACTTCTTCAGAACACAATCCATTACAGAACAATTCAGATCTGGGTGACGTATTAGTTCTGAGACATTCTAGAATGGCTGTGGAACACTACAACTTGCTATGCTCTAGCTGCACTGAATTCCTTCTTCACTCCGCCCTCACCAAATCTACTTTGTTCTTGTTTTTGTTTTTCTTCTTATTTTATTTTCTTAAGGTGTTTGTGGGAAATCTTCTGCTTTGAGAATGGAATGTGTGAATTACACAGTTTTCTGAGAGATCCAAACTAGATGCCTCAACACTAGTCTGCCCAACGTTGAAATTCAGTTCATGCTTAGCTCTCCCTTAGAGACTTCCCCACCTCCATCCATCCCTCCTCTAGCCCACAGGCGTCTGTCAAATTCAGTTCTTCTCTTTGTTTCTTTAAATGCCGCCATTTGCATTTGCCTCGTCTCTTATCTGTTGGAGGCTCTGAGCTTTGGGCAAAGGGCTGCTAGGATGCAGAATGCATCCATTCTCTAAAATCATTTTTCCTTTTTGCCAAACTCCTCATGTGCTTTCCATGAGGACAACACAGTTAGGAGTAGTGGCTCCCTGGTTTTCCTGTGAGAGATTTTTGGCTTCTTAAGTAAATGAAGGGCTCACTTGAAGATTTTCACTTGAAGATTTTTGCATTGACAATATTTACAAAGAAAGTGCATACCTGGAAGGAGGCTCTGGGAAAGCAGGGAGGTTCCTAGCTTTTGGGTCCTAAAAGGAATGGCAGAGGACAGGGCATTCAGATGAAGGAGGATGGGGAGGGGGTGACAGGCAATGAGAAGGAGGAGAGAGGTGAGAAGTGTAGGGTCGCTGTCCACACCCCAAAAGTGTTTGCGGAGAGAAGCTAAGCTGTGGCTTCATTTGTACTTTGCAGTCACCAAACAAGCTTGCAGGAAGTAGAAATTAAAGGGAAAAAATTCACAATTAAAAGGAATATACAAGAAATAACACAGATTGCATCAAAAGTGTCAAAATGATGTTGGAGACACATGCATTTAACACATGTCTGTATTGTGATGGATTTATCCAGTTTTGCCAGGCACTTGACAGGGCTGATAATGGTCTCATACTAATGAGATGAGCAAGGGCTGGAACAGCGGCCAGAAAGAAGGAGAGGCATTTACTACAGGCTGGCAGGACAGACTGGACAAAGGTCCAGTGCTGGGAAGTGGGTACGATGAGCCTGTCTTGCTTAAAGTGAAATGGACAAAGATTTGTTCATTAATACATTGTGATGGTTCAACGGAACACAAGCTAGGTCTCTGGCATGCGGCTTTACCACCCATGCATTGGGACACAAAATTGATCATGTTCCCAGCTGTCTATTTTGTCAAGTCACCCAATATATTTTGTCTTCTCAGTATTTCTTATTAATAATTATAGCACTGGCATTATTTATGTCCAATTTTTCAGTTAGACAGACCATCAAGTCACTTGACAGACAGCCAAATGTCTACTGAAATAACTGGCAATGATCGCAATGGGACAGTACAACATCATCTATTTGGGTCTTAGACATATCACCATGATTCTCTTATCTACTGTTTTGGTGTTCATTGTCGGTTCTAAGCACTGGGGAATATGTTTTACTCCAAGGCATATAGATTTTCTGGGCATCCTAGCACCCCCCTCCTCTTCTAGAAGTAATCTTTTTGGATTTGTTTGTTTGTTTGTTTTAGAGACTGGTTCTGACTGCATGCCATCCAGTTCACATATGTCTACCACTGACCCCTCCTCCCTCTGCGGACTTGTTTGTGATGACAAGTAATAGGACATAAGATCTGTGGCAGGCTTGAAATGACGGCTAGCAGGTGTGCACGTCATCGGAGATGGTGGAGCCACATTGAGGCTGAGGCTTTTGCTGGTGATATTGGAGAGAGCTGCTTTTGCTGGAGTCCCTGAGTACAGCAGCTGTGTAAACCTGGACCCATCTGTTACATGAAAAGAGGACTAGATTAACTTGAGGTCAGTTCACAGGAAAGCCCATCGAAAGGCCCTTTTGCTGAAGCTCTTTGTCCCCGGCCTGCGGCACTGTTGGAACCTTCAAGAGAAGGAACGCCATGAGGGGAAGTCAGGCCATGAGGCGCATGCCCATAGCGGCGTAGTGGAGCCTCAGCCCTTGCTGACTCACTGCTTCCTCTTTGTGCTTACAGGCCACCATCTTCTGTTCCGTGAACTTCAGCCGTGATTTCTTTCCTGAGGCCCAAAGTGGTAGGACCCAGAGCCAGGGAATGAAACTCAGCCGAGATAAACGTTTCTCGTCTTAAGAGGGTTTATCTTAGGTATTTTTCACAGCCGTGGAAAGCTGGCAAGCTCGGGTTCTTAAAATCTGAAGCCAGCTGTTCCTAAGGAAGTATTCTCTGGGGGCGCTCAGTTCTGGTGCCCACGAGATTTCCACTGTCCCTTTCTGGGTTAGCTGGACTCAGGCTTCCCCTATTGGCTACAGCAATAGGCAGAAACATTATTGAACAGTGCCGATTCTCCTTCTTCCTCTTCTTCCTCTTCTTCTTCTTCTTCTTTCTTCTTCTTCTTCTTCTTCTTCTTCTTCTTCTTCTTCTTCTTCTTCTTCTCCTCCTCCTCCTCCTCCTCCTCCTCCTCCTCCTCCTCCTCTTCCTCCCCCCTTCTCCTCCTCCTCCTCCTTCCTCTTCCTCTTCCTCCTCCTTCTAATTTTTTTGGTTTTTCGAGACAGGGTTTCTCTGTGTAGCTTTGTGCCTCCCGAGTGCTGGGATTAAAGGCGTGTGCCACCACCGCCCGGCCACAGCACCAATTCTTACCTGTCAGCATCTTTAAGGGTGTGTGCAGGAGAAATAAGTGAGAATACTTAAGATAGAATCTCTTTCCCCCTGACCCTAAGGTCCAAGAGTTCCCTCTGGAGATAGTTCACACAGGGAATGTGGTGAGGATTGTAGCTTAGTGATGAGTCAATGTGTCCATGTGAGAGTGGGTAGTATACATCTATGGACAAGTCCCACAGTGTGGCATGAACCTCTGCTGGGATGTGGAGGGGCTGTTTGTGGATTCCTTGAATTCCTGTCAGGATTCTTCTAGCACTTATAGAGCTGGTTCTCAGCCTGCCACTTGCAGCCCCTTTGGGGGCTGACCAAACCCTTTCACAGGGGTCACCTAAAACCATCGGAAAACATATTTACATTACGATTCATAACTGTAGCAGAATTACAGCTTTGAAGTAGCAATGAAAATAATTTATGGTTGGGGTCACCACACCATGAGGAACTTTATTAAAGGGTTGCAGCATTAGGAAGACTGAGAACCACTGACTTAGAGAGATGATGGAAGGTATGAGACAGTCTCTTGACTCACCCCAGCCCAGGAAGGGGCTAATTCTCAGGTGTAACTGTAAGCAAATGCCTTGCATTACTAGGTGGCAAACTGCTGGTGCCTAGACAGAGTTTTGCCTAGAATCAGGCTTGGGACGGTTCAAACATTCTCCTCTTGGCACAGCTCTTGTCTTTTCATCCTCCAGGAAGGTCTTCCAAAGCTAGAGAACAATGCGTTACCTTTAACGACTGGCTGACTACACTCAAGGCCCACGGCCGCCTGAGAGTTACTGTGTTGGTAAAAACTGCACAACTTATACTAAAGTTCTAAAGAGTAGCATTGATGTCTTCAGATTCTGGGAGCACTGATTTCACACTTCTTTATAAGGGGGAGCTTCCAGTAACGTATTTCCATTAAGTAAATAAAACAATGTTAACACAGCAGACCCATTTAACTATGCTTGATCTCTGCCCTGTTGAAAAGGCAAGATTAAAGCAGGGGCTGTATCAGAAGATCAAAACGCAGGCTTCTGGAAGTCCCTGTGCATTTATTTGGCCTGGATGCTCCTTGGCTTGTGTTAAAGTCATTTGACGAGACTGAAAAGTTATAAATAATCAGATATCCACAGTGCCCTGTTCTAGAGAGAGACACCTTTTATAAGATATCTATAGTGCCCCGAGGCAGAGATCTTTATGTTTTCGGAGTATCTGCTCCAGTGCTCAGAGAGGAAGCCACCTGAAATCAGAAGACAAGAGCTGATTGTGGAAGCTAAAGATAATTCCCCTGCCTTTCTCTCAAGTTTCAGTAGACTTGGAAGTCATCCTATGGTTTTCTTGAAGCTATTATTTTAAGTGTATGAGAAAGTATTCCAAAGCTCTGCTTTGCTGTTGGGGGGGGGGGCACCTCATTTAAAATCACTCTGAAAAACAACTTTGCGGTTGTCACTGTGATGTTGAGTTCTTGGTCTTTAAAACCTCTTAGGTTCTAAAATGTTGGTAGGCGGGTATGTTAATGAGAGACAGGTCAGACCAAATGGACGCTGGGGTCCTTCCCTTTCTGAAACATTCCTTTGGCTTTTTTGTTTTTTGAGATAGGGTTTCTCTGTGTAGCTTTGCGCCTTTCCTGGAACTCACTCTGTAGACCAGGCTGGCCTCAAACTCACAGAGATCCGCCTGCCTCTGCCTCCCGAGTACTGAGGTACTCCACTTTCAATGTAACCTATACATTATAGTCTGAGTTACTTTTCCAAAATGCAAATCAGCTTCTTAAGGCCACTCACTCTTCCAGGGGGTTCCATCTCACAATCATGAAATTTAAGTACTTTGACAGTTTATATAAGACCCTCTACATCTGGCTAGTGATAACCTTTGTATCAGTCACAATAGCAACAATACCACTGTGTAACAAACAACCACAAATGTAAGGGACTTACTTAAGAAGACTCATTGCTCTCTTGCCTAGGGTGGTCTGCCAAGTAGTTGTGTTTGGCCTTGACTAGAATTGCTCTTGTGTTTAGAGGCTTTGGGGCTTCACATAGTCTAGGAAGAACTTAGTTGAAATGACAGGGACATTGTTTTCCTGATTGTCCAGCAGGCTGAAGTATATGTTAATGGGAATGACAGGGGTAAAAAGGAGTACATGAAGAATCTTACAAGGTTTTTTTTTTTTTTTTTTCTGCCTAAGCTTAGAATCAGCATGCTGCTGTTGAATTACATCATGCAAACTGAGCTGTAAGACATCTCCCTGGTTCAGAGGTTTAGGAAATGGATTCTGCCTGTTTACCAAGAGGAAATGCAACAGCACATGGCGATGAGTTTAAATATGGAAGGAGAGAGGACGGGAGCCTTCATTCCACTCTCTGTCATATACTTGAAGAAAGCCTTTGGCATTCAAAAGAGACTTCAGGCAATAAGGAATAAGCTATTGTCCACAGGTTCAAGATTTCACTAGAGATAATGCAAAGAGAAGGAATAAGACTGGAAAGGAACTCAAATCTCAACCTTGTTGCAGACAAAAGAATGAGGGCTGGAGAGATGGCTCAGCGGTTAAGAGCACCAGCTGCTCTTCCAGAGGTCCTGAGTTCAATTCCCAGCAACCACATGGTGGCTCACAGCCATCTGTAATGAGATCTGGTACCCTCGTCTGTATACATAACAAATAAATAAATCTAATAAAACAAAACAAAAACCCTCACCAAAGTTAAAAAAAAAAAAAAAAAAAAAAAGAATGTGACATGAGGGGTGAGGGTGGGGACGTGGAGACCAAGCTGCTATGGAAAAAGACAAACTAAGAAAACACAAAAGATATATATTAGAAATTAGAAATGTAGCAGGGTGAGGAATCCTGTGGAAGACTTAGACAATAAAAATCAAAGCTCCCTTTTCCATGAAAGCACAAATAACAACAAAGAAGAGACAAACAAATTGAGTAAAACTCAGTTCAGAATATCCAGTATCTGACTTAAATAAAGACCCCCAAGTAACTGGCGGAAATTGTCAAAAGTAGGAGAAAATAGGGCTCCAGAGTTTAGCCAGAGAGAGATCTGATTAGGGGTGAGTGGGTGGAATTTGCACATTCATGCCATCTTTGCTCCGGCTTCATGGAGTCACCAAGGGATGGCACCAAGCAGCCAGTGTTCCACACTGAGCAGCAGCCTGAGTTTCACATGGTTTCATTCGCACTGTGGGAAGAAGAAGAAGGCTGAGGCTAAGTCAGGCACCATCCTAATTTAATAACTGTGTTTAATTCAGACTTGTTTTGAACGTGAACACGGTGATACATTCGGTAGCCCCAGGAAGTGGACACAATGTAGCTGCTAAATGAAGCCCTGAAATGTTGACATGACGGGAGTTCAATGTGACATGTTTAGGAGGAAGTGGGAGAGGAGAGGAAGCAAAAACAGACCAAAGTAAACATTAGCTCAAGATAGATGAAGAGCGGCATATCCTCTGGGAGCCCCTCCCCGTGAGAACAAGACCATCAGCTTCTGACAAACCCTCTCACATCTCTATTGTTATGAGCATGTTTGTGGCTTAGCACCTTCTGACGTCTTTTGTTCCTGTTTGTCTGTTGACCAAAGGCTAGAATTAGATAAACGTTTCAAGTTCCCATTGTCACACCTCTTTGGGGACAAGGGCTACTGTTTACCTTTATTAGGGACTAGGTCCATAGAGGAGTTTCAATTAGATTGTATTTTAAAAGCTTTAGAGGTTAGTCATCCTTGCTGTCTGTTTGATCCTCCACTCTTATTTAGACTATTTCCCATTCAAAATCATGTCGCTCAGCAGTGTTCTGCCAATGGGTCCTGTGGTGAGGGATGGTGGCAGTGAGCTCCGGGGAAATACTGGGAGTGCTGTCCTAATATGAAACCACGATTTAAGCAAAAGTTAAGCAGGTGGCATCTGCTCCCTCTCTTTTAACAAAGGAGATGGACGTGGTTTTGAAATTCAAGCAGAACTCTGGCTTCAGATGTGAAACTCCCTGGGACTGCAGAATGAAGGGGAAAGTGAACTATTGGAACTTAGGGAACCAGGGTGTGTTAAGGGAATTGTGTCATAGTGAGGTTAACAGCAGAGACCTGGAGACAAGACTGACGTTGGTGTCCACTGTATGTAGTAGGCTCTATCTTAGAGGGCTGTTGTAAATAACGTGAAAGACTCATCCCAGCCTAGGATGAATGGCCATGCCTCTCACCATGGGGAAGCTGGTACAGGAATGAGGTAATGTGAGAAGTGAGTGGTAATATACCTGTTTCCTGTGCTCACTGCTCATTTTACAGTAATATAGAAGGACATCTTAAGATGTATTTCCTCCAAGTCTTAATCTTCTGAAAATCAATTATAAGAAGCAAACTCTTGGAATCCTTTCTGATGATGGGATAAGCAGTTTTATTTTCTAATATGTATGTTTCAAATGTTTGAAGTGATGATTTCATTCATCACTGTAAAAACAATCTCTATTTCTGGAATTAGCTTATGACATGGATATCTCAAACTCAACATGGTATCTGCCAATATAAGCTTTGTGTAGAAACAAATGAGAAGTCATAATTTGAAATAAGATTGAAATGAGCATGGTTTGAAGACTCTCGAGGTCCACAACACGGAAGGCCTAGAACTCTCTGACAGAGAAGGAACCTTTGTTTATCCTTGAATTTCCCAAACCAACTGAACAGCAACGACTCAATAAGTAACATCTATTTAATATGCCATGGCTGCATTTTGCTTAAAGACCACCCACTATTTTAAAATTTATTTTTTTCTTGACTTTTTTTGAGGCAAGATTTCACTGTACATCCCTGGATGGTTTGGAACTCTTTATGTAGACCAAGCTGGTCTTGAACTCACAGAGATCCACCTGCCTCTGCCTTCTGAGTGCTGGGATTAAAGGCGTGCGCCACTACATCCAGGTTAAGAATTCTTTTCTGAATGTAATTAATTCACTTAAAAAAGTCCAAGTCTTTGAGACTAGGTGACAGGTTAGTCACCTGGAATGAGGAGAGGGTTAGAAGATACTAGAAAGGGAGACAGGAGAATGGTGAACTCTGTCCAGTGTGGAAGAAGCAAAGGAGAGGGAGTCACGTGATCTCTGGTCTACCCAAGTTTACTCACACAGTTACTGCCTGTGTTTACCGTGAGCTCGGTTCATCTATTTGCTCTCCAGTTTTATCCTATGTCAAATGGGGTTAGGAAGGCAAAATGCCTTCTAGGGTACTATCTAGGTTGACTAGTGTAGTCTCGGATTATTTATTTATTTATTTAGTTTTTTTGAGACAGGATTTCTCTGTGTAGCTTTGCGCCTTTCCTGGAACTCACTTGGTAGCTCAGGCTGGCCTCAAACTCACAGAGATCTGCCTGGCTCTGCCTCCCGAGTGCTGAGATTAAAGGCATGCGCTACCACTGCCCGGCGTTTTTTTTTTTTTTTTTTTTTAGCTAAGGATCGAACCCAGGGCCTTGTGCTTGCTAGGCAAGCACTCTACCACTGAGCTAAATCCCCAACCCCCAGTCTCGGATTATTTTGTTTTGAGAAGTTATGTATAACACTTTTTTACTTTGGTGGAGGGATGATGCAGCATAAGTTAATTTCATCTTTATAAAACATTTTGTAATTTTTGGAGACTCTTGGCCAATACTTTTCAGCTGGAACTGTATTGTTTACTGTAGTTTAAAAGGCTTGTCTAGTTCTGTTTGTTAAGATAAAAACTAAATCAGTAATTTTTTTTTAAATGATGGCAGTTACTTTTGGTGGCCAGTCCACTTAAAATATTTCATTTCTGCATTTTTTGATGTTCACTCGGTTTTCCGGCAAATGTATTGAATGAGTCTTTTAACAACAGAGGAATTAGAAGATTCCTCGTGTTCAGTGGCTAACTGGAATCACTCTGTAAGCCCACAATTGTGTTCCACTAATGTGTCCACTGTTGAGTCAGGGTAGCGCAGTCCCGGGGAGGGATTGGGGTATTTTCACACAGCCCTGCATGTCAGGTGGTCGCTTTTATTGTGAACTGAGCTGAGGTGCATTCCTGGGCTCTATGGACTTAACAGCCATAAAGAGAATTGGTTGACAGAGGCGGAGAATAAAAAGAGAGCTCTGGAAGGCATCACCAGCCCTGAATAAAAGGTATGCGTATCACCAGATTCCTTTTTCTTTTTTTCAGTGTAGTAAGTGATTATGAGTCACTGTTTATAAACTTGCTCACATTTGTATCACACAAGGGAAATGTTTTGGTAAGACCCATAATTATTCTGGAAAAGGCTTATTCATCATTGTAAAGATAATGCTTTGAGTAGAGAACATGCCAGTGCTGTTCGTGGTCAAATTTTATACTGATACGACAATAACTGTTTTCTACCTGACAACTTGCTTTTGGCCCTCCCCTTTAGTTCCTGAGGGTAATAAAACCACTTCCTGTAGAACTGAAGTCCTTTTTCCCCCTGAAGACAGCTTGGTTGCACAAAATACGAAGTTTCATTTCCATGGCAATCAGTGCTTTGTACTAGTTGGCCGATGACATACGAGCATTTACTTTTAATGATCTCCGCAGGGCTACAGGATGAATTTGAATTTAGAATTCCATAGCCATTCTCATTGATTGTGCATTCGTGGAGACAGCAGTCACCAAAGCCTGCTGACTTCCTTCAACTTTCGCTAAGAGTCTTCATCTGGACACTTTAATTGGCATGTGTTTACTGTCCTCAAACATGCAGTGGTCCACATGACTCAGCTTTACCACTTCTAGGCATGTTCCCCAAAGTCAGCACACAACAGAGCGATCTACATCCTTGTGTATACTGTAGCACTATTCACAAAGGCTGAGGTATGACTCCACCTAGGTGTTCATCAAATAGACAAATGAGAAACTGTGGTGTCCATATGCAACAGACTTCCTCAAACACAAGGAAGAATAAAGTGATGCCGTTTGCAGGAAAATGGATGGGACCAGGGATCATCACGTCAAGTGAAATGAGCCATTCCCATAAAGACAAATATTATGCGTTTTCTATTATGTGCAGAAAGCAGGGAAAAACAAAGGGCACAGAAGTAAACGGGGGACTCTTGAGATGTGGAAAAGAAAAGGGGAGAGAGAAGGGGATAAGCATAAGTAACTAAAAATACACTAATGATTACAGTATATTAAATGAATATGTAAAATACCATTAAGTTTCTTTGTATATATAATTCATGTATGCTAATAAAAAGGAAAAATAACACCATCCCTAGTCCAAGGGAATGACCATCCATTCTTCTGCTATAAAGACATTAGGATTGAACACCTTGATGGCTGTCCTTCTGGCTAGCAAACAGCTCACAGTTGGAGAATGCTTGTTTCCTGTGTTCTTCGAAGCCAGAAGAAAAGTCAAAGTCATCACAGTTACCCAACTCTACCTCTTTTTAAATGCCCAATTGTAGTTAATCTCTTATGGCTTACAAACGTGAAGGTTTCCAAAGGTGAAAAGGTGAGGCTGAGTACAACTCCATACTTAGGTGAAAATAAGGTTCTAAAAGATGAAACCACAGTAACGGAGGAGAAATACAGTCCAAGGAAGAGCTGAGGTTGCTGGTGCGAAGGCAGTCTCTCAGAGAATGCTGATGTGCCACTGCTCGGCACCAACTGCCACCGGGCCTTCCCGCTTCCTTCACACTAGAATTGGCCAAGCCCCTTCCTCCCCAGGGAGAATCTCATGGAAGTCAATTGGGTCAAGAGCGGTTCTTCCTCTTCAGGCTTTATGCTCAAACCATTCTCAAACAGTAGAAATCTCATCTCTTTCCTCCACTTCATTCCCAACCAACACTATCTTAGGCGCGGCCGAACCACACTTTTAAACTATCACGTAGTATTGTTTTCCTGGAATGGTATAATCAAGCTAAATCTGATAACAGTTTTGAGAAGTAACTATATCTCCGGAGATGTCATTAAGCAGGCTTCAACCCACTTCCCGCTAACACACATCCGTAAAATATCCCTGGATCACAATGCCGTTTTTACATAACCTCAAATAAAAGGCATATTAAAATAGCTTAGCTGGTACGGACTCACCAGTTAGGGCAGTCTCTCTTAGAACCCATTCCAATTCTGACATTCCTAGTGAGAGCAGCAAATCATCCATAATTCCAGCTCTCATCCAACTTCCTCTCTGCCTCTACGGCATCTCACTCAAGACACACACATAAGCAACACACCTCTCACACACAAAACACAAACACACACAACACACACAACACATTTAAATTATTGTAAAGTAGAGCTCTAAATATTATAGACTCCTATTGTTTTTTAGACGACAACTAAACTATAATTAATACAAAATTTGTTGTAGAGTCAATAAGAGAAAAAAGGTTTTAGCAGAAAGTCAAATAAATCATGGGAACTAGTAACAAACAGCTCTTATTTACAGATGAGAGTATGGTACACAATAACCAAAAATCATCCCTGTAAATTGAAACCCATCCTCTTCTCCAAGCCCAAGTTGGCTACAGAAAATCATGTGCCTTCCTCCTTCCGTTCCACATTTGGTTCTCGTATTATCAATAATCAGTAGACCTTATTGAAACATGCCTTTATTGTCTAAGCATCGCCCAACGTTGTTTTTTAAGTGGTTTGACTCTTTGTTCAACTGACAACACAAGGCT
>NW_023412802.1:0-13166 GCF_903995425.1 Onychomys torridus
TAAGAAACTGCATCTCCCTCAATGTTTTTTTCTGGGTCATCATAACTATATTTCCCTCAGTGCCTTTCTCTATTTCATCAGATCAACATAACCCACAGTGCTTATTTTGTTGTCATCTGGACTACATTTCCCACAGTTCCTGTGTGTACATCATCACAACTACATATCCTGCAGTTCCTTTTTCTACATCATCAGAACTACATTTCCCACAGTGTTTTTCTCTGACAAAAGAAATACATTTCCCACAGTGTCTTTCTCCATCTCATCAGAACTACATTACCTAAAGTTGTTTGCTCTGTGTCATCATAATTATATTTCCCACAATGCCTTTCTCCATGTCACAGAAATACATTTCCTATAGTGCCTTTCTCAGTGACATCTGAACTACATTTTCTGCAGTTACTTTGTCTACATCATCAGAAACTCATTTCCTTCAGTTTCTTTCTCCACGTCATCAGCACTACATTTCCTACAGTTCCTTTCTTTATGATGTCACACCTTCATTACTCAAAGTTCCTTTCTCTATGTCATCACAACTACATTTCTACAGTGCCTTACTGTGTGACTTCAGAACTACATTTCCCACAATGACTTTTTATACATCATCAGACAGACCTACATTTCCCACAGTGATTTTTTTCTACATCATTACAACTATATTTCCCACTGTGCCTTTCAATACATCCTCACAAGAAAATTTCCCACAGTGCTTTTTCTACATCATCAGAACTGCATTTCCCAACCTTCCTTTTTCCACGAATTCAGAATTACATTTGCCAGTGTTCCTTTCTCTACATCTTCATGACTTCAGTACTGACAGTGCCTTTCTCTATGTCATTAGAACATTTCCCATATTTCCTTCTCTGTGTCATCATAACTCCATTTCCCAAAGTTCCTTTCTCTATGTCATCACAACTACATTTCCCAAAATGTCTTTCTCTATGTCATCACACTTACTTTCACTACATCATCAGAACTACATTTGCCACAGTTTCTTTCTCTTTGCAATCAGAACTACATTTCCCACACTTCCTTCTCTGTGACCTCAGAACTACATTTACCACATTGCCTTTTCTATGTCATCCAAACAATATTTCCCACAGTTCCTGTATTTACATCATCAGAACTACATTTCCTACAATTAATTTTTTATAACATCATAACTACATTTTTCACAGTTCCTTTCTATGACATCAGAACTACATTTCCCAAACGTCCTTTCTCTAAGTAACAGAACTACAATTCCCACAGTGCCTTTTTCTATGTCATCAGAAATGCATTTCCCACCGTGAGTTTCTCAGGTTTATCAGATATACATTGTTTATAGGGCCTTTCTCTACATCATCAGAACCTCATTTTCCAAGGTGTCTTTCACGGTGTGATCTGAAATATATTTCCCACAGTGCCTCTATGACATCAGAACTACATTTCCCACAGTTCCTTTCTCCATGTCACCAGAATTATATTTCTTACAGTGTGCTTCTCTGGGACATTAGAACTACATTTCCCATAGTTCCTTTCTCTGTGTCATCACAACCACTCTTCCCACAGTGCCTTTCTCTGTTTCATCAGAATGACATTTCCCACAGTGCCTTTCTCTGCATCATAAGAACTTCTTTTCCAAAAGGTACTTCATTTACATCATCAGAACTACATAACCCATAGTTTCTTTATCTATGTCTTTAGAACTTCATTTCCCACTGTGCCTTTCTCTGTGTCAACAAAACTACATTTCCCACAGTTCCTTTCTCTACATCATCAGACATTAATTTCCCATAATTTCTTTTTCTGTGTCATATGAAATCATTTCCCACACTACTTTTCTCAGCTTCATCACAACCACATTTTCCACTCTTCCTTTCTCTGTGTCACAGAAATTCATTTCCCATATTGCCTTTCACTCTTTCATCAGATTGGCATTACTCACAGTGCCTTTCTCCATCTCATCAGAACTTCCTTACCCAAAGTTCCTTTCTCTGTCTCACCTTAACTACATTTCCCACAGTGTCTTTCTATGTGTCACCAGTACTACATTTCCCACACATGATTTCTCTATGACATCAGATCTACATGTCCCACAATTCCTTTGGTTACATCATCAGAACTACATTTATCCCAGCTCCTTTTTCTGTGTCATCAAAACTTCATTTACCACAGGTACTTTCTCTATGTCACAGAAATACATTTCCCACTGTTCTTTCTCTATGTCACAGAACTACATTTTCCAACTTCCTTTTCCTATGACAACAGAACTACATTTCCCAGAGTTATTTTAACTACATGATCAGTACTACATTTCCCTCAGTGTCTTTCTCTGGGGCATGAGAACAACCTTTCCCACAGTGTCCTTCTCTACATCATCATAACTACATTTTCCACAGTGCCTTTGACAATATGACAAGAAAACCTCTCCCACACAGCCTTTCTCTGCTTCATCAAATAGACATTTTCCACCATGCATTTAGCTAGGTCATCAGAACTACATTTCCCACAGTGCCTTTCTCTGTTTCATCCAATTACCATTACCCACTGTGCCTGTCTCCATGTCATCTGCAGTACATGTTACTGAATTCCTATGTGTATGTCATCACAGCTATATTTCCTGCAGTTCCTTTCTCTGTGTCATCAGAACTACACTTTCCACAATGTCTTTCTCCTTCTCATCAGAACTACATAACCCAAAGTTCCTTGCTCTGTGTCAACATAACTATATTTTCCAAAATGCCTTTCTCTATGTCACAGAGATACATTTCCCACAGTGCCTTTCTCTGTGTCATCAGAACTACATTTCCCACAGTTCCTTTCTCAAGGTCATTAGAACTGTCTTTCCCACAGAGTCTTTCTCTATGTCGTCAGAACAAGATTTCACAACTTTACTTTATTTATGTCATCAGAACTCCAATTCCTACAGTGCCTTTATATACATCATCAGAACTACAGTTCCCACAATGTCTTTTTCTGGGTCATCATAACTACATTTCCCTCAGGGCCTTTCTCTAAGTCAGAGAAATACATTTTCCACAGTACCTTTCTCTGTTTTATCAGATCAACATTACCCACCCTATCCTTCTTGTCATCTGAACTACATTTCTCACAGTTCCTTTCTCTGTGTGACCAGAACTACATTTCCCACAGAGCCTTTCTCTGGTTCATCAAAACCACATCTTACAGGGCCTTTCTCTACATCATCAGAGCATATTTTTCACCAGTGTCTTTCACTGGAACCTCAGAACTACATATTCCACAGTGCCTTTATCTATGTCTTCAGAACTGAATTACCCATAGTGCCTTTCTGTATGAAATCAGAACTACATTTCCCACAGTGACTTTTTATACATCAACAGAACTACATTCCCCACAGAGCCATTCTCGATGTTATCAAAACTTCAGTAGCCATTGTGCTTCTATCTACGTCATCAGAACATCATTTTCTACAGTGCATTCCTCATTTTCATCTGAACTACTTTACACATAATGCCTTTCTCTACATCATCACAATTAAATTTACCACAGTTCTTTTTCCTATGTTATCAGAACTACATTTCCCAAAGTGGCTCTTTCAGCATAAGTACTACATTTCCCACAGTTCCTTTCTGTATGTCATCAGAATGCCATTTTCCTCACTTCCTTTATCTATATCATTAGACCTACATTTCCCACAGTGCCTTTCTCTGATTCATCAAAAATACATTTCCCACAGTGCTTTTCTCTGGTTCATCAAAACCACATCTATTTTTTTTTAAAGGGGAAATATCTGAAAGATTTTTGTTTATAAGTCCTTTTCTTAAGATTTATTTATTTATTATGTATAGAGGGTTCTGTTTGCATTTACTCATGCAGGCCAGAAGAGAGAGCCAGATCTCATTACAGATGGATATGAGCCACCATATGGGTGCTGGGATTTGAACTCAGGACCTCTGGAAGAAGAGCCAGTGTTCTTAGCCACTGAGCCATCTCTCCAACCATAAAACTGCAACTTACAGGGCCTTTCTCTAATCATCAAGGCATATTTTTCACCATTGTCTTTCACTGTAACCACAGAACTACATTTCCCACAGTGCCTTTCTCTACATCAACAGAACTACATTTCCACGATGGCCTTTCTTGAGTCATCAAACTAAATTTCCCACAGTGACTTTTTTCTAGGTCATTATAAGTACATTTTGCACAGTTCCAATCTCTACTTCATCAGAACCACATTTTCCACATTGGCTTTGTCTTTGTCAGAGAAATGCATTTCCCACAGTGCCTTTCTCTGTTTCATCAGAACAACATTTCCAACAATTACTTTCTCTGTGTCACAAGAACCACATTTTCTGCAGTTCCTCTCCCCATGGCATCAGAACTACATTTCCAACACTACCTTTCTCTACAACATGAGAACTAGATTCCCCACAGTTCCTTTCTCTACATCATCATAACTACATTTCCCTCAGGACCTTGCTCTAAATCACGGAAATACATTTCCCACAGTGACTTTCTCTGTTTCATCAGATCAACATTACCCACAGTGCCTTTCTCAGTGTCATCTGAACTACATTTCCCACAGTTCCTATGTGTGTACATCACAACTACATTTCCCACAGTTCCTTTCTCTACATCATAGGAACAACATTTCCCACAGTGTCTTTCTCTATGACATAAGAAATAAATTTCCCAAAGTGCCTTTCTCTATCTCATCAGAACTACATTACCCAAAGTTCCTTGCTCTGTGTCATCATAACTACATTTCCCACAATGCCTTTCTCCATGTCACAGAAATACATTACCTTCATTGCCTTTCTCAATGACATCTGAACTACATTTTCCACAGTTCCTTTGTCTACATTAACAGAACCTCATTTCCCACAGTCCCGTTCTCCATGTCATCAGTACTACATTACCTACAGAGCCTTTCTTGTGTCATCAGAATGACATTTCCCACAGTGCCTTTCTCTCTTGCATGAGAACAACTTTTCCCAAAGATCCTTTCTCTGTGGTATCAGAATTATGTTTAAAGAGCTATATTCTCTACGTCATTAGAACTACATTACCCACAGTTTTTTTTCTCTTCATCATTAGCATGATATTAGTTCCTTTCTCTAAGACATCAAAACGATATTTCCCACAGTTCCTTTCTCAATGTCATCAGAACAACATATCCCATCTTGTCTTAATCTACATCATCAGAACTGCATTTCCCACACTTCTTTTCTCTACCACATCAAATCCCCATTTCCACAGTGCCTTTCTCTATGTCATCATAATTACATTTCCCACAGTGCCTTTCTCAGTGTCATCAGAACTACTTTTCCCACAGTTCCTTTCACTGTGACGTCTGAACTACATTTACCACACTTCCTTTCTCTATGTCATCCAAACAACATTTCCCATGGTGTCTTTCTCTGTGACATAAAAACTAAATGTCCCACAGTGCCTTTCTCTATGTCACAGAAATACATTTCCTACAGTGCCTTTTTTTCTTATATCAGAACAATATTTATTACACTTCCTTCCTTGGTTCATCTGAACTGCATTTCCCAGAGTGCCTGTCTCTATTGCATCAGAACTATATTGCCCATCTTGCCTTTATGTTCATCCTCAATAATACATTCCCCACAATGCCTTCCATGGTGTCATCAGAACTACAATCCCCACAGTGCCTGTCTCTATGACATCAGAACTACATTGCCCATGTTGTCTTTATCTACATCATCAGAAATAATCTTCCCATAGTTCCTTTATCTAATCATAAGATCTGAATTTCCCACACTTCCATTCTCTATGTCATCAGAACTACATTTCCCAAACTTACTTTCTCTACCTCTTCAGTACTACATTTCCCACATTGCCTTTCTCTGTGTCATCTGAAATACATTTCCCATTGTGGCCTGTTTTGATGAAAACAGAACATTTCCCACAGTTCTTTTCTCTAAATCATGAGAACTACATTGTCCACAGTATCTTTCTCCTTGTCAACAGAACTACATTTCCCATTGTTCATTTCTCTATGTCATCTGAACTGCATTTCTCACAGTGGCCAATCCCTAAGACATCAGAATGCAATTTCCCACAGGACCTTTGTCTTTGTCATCAGAACTACATTTCTCACGGTGCCTTTCACTACATCTTCAGAACTACATTTTCCACACTGCCTTCTCTATGTCATCAGAAATATGTTTTCCATAGTTCTTTTTTCCTAAGTCTACAGTACTACATTTAGCACAATTCCTTTCTCTACTTTACCATAACTACATTCTCCACAGTTACATTCTCTGTGTCATCTGAACTACATTTCCCACAGTGCCTTTCTCTAAGTCACAGAACTACATTTCTCACAGTTCCTTTCTCTGTATCATCAGAAAATCATTTTCCACAGTGTCTATCACTTTGTGATCTGAAGTACATTTCCCACAGTGATTTTCTATGTCTTCATAACTACATTACCCACTGTGCCTCTCTCAATGTCATGAGAACTGCATTTCCCACCTTGCCTTTATTCATGTCATCCGAACTACTTTTCCCATAGTGCCTTTCTCTATGTCATGAGAACATCACTGTCCACAGTACCTTTCTCCTTGTCATCATACTACATTTCCCCCTGTTCTTTCTCTACATGCTGTGAACTACATTTCACAGAGTGCCTTTCTCTGTCATCAGAACTAGATTTCCCACAGTTCCTTTCTTTATGTTATCAGAACTACATATCTCATAGTGTCTTTCTCCATGTAATCAGAACTTCATTTGCCACAGTTTCTTTCTTTTTTACATAAGAACTACATTTCCCTCAGTGCCTTTCTCCATGCCATCAGAACTACATTACCCAAAGTTCCTTTCTCTATGACATCATAACTACATCTCCCACAGTGCCTTTCTCAGTGTGAACTGAACTACATTTCCCACAGTTCCTATGTGTTCCTCATTAGAACTTCATTTCCCACAGTTCCTTTCTCTACATTCGCAGAAGTACATTATCCTCAGTGACCTTCTCTATGTCATCGGAAATTCATTTCCCATAGTTCCTTTCTCTGTGACATGAGAACTTCATTTGCTACACTTCCTTTCTCTGACATCAAAACTAAATTTCCCACAGCTCCTTTCTGTATGTCATGAGAACTACATTTCCCACTTTTACTTTATGTCATCAGAACTCCATTTCTCACACTGATTTTGTATACCTCATCATAAATACATTTCCCACAATGCCTTTCTCTATGGCACAGAAATATACTACCCACAGTGCCTTTCTCGGTGTCATCTGAACTAAATTTCCCACAGTACCTATGTGTACGTCATCAGAACTACATTCATCACAGTTCCTTTCTCTATGTTTTCAGAAATACATTTACTACACTGCCTTTATCTGTGTCATCAGAACTACAATTCTCAAAGTTCATTTCTCTGTGTCACAGAACTACATTTCCCACAGTTCCCTTTTCCACACCATCAGAACTGCATTTCCCACAGATTCTTTCTCTAGGTCATCTGAACTACTTTTTTCACCTTTATTTTATTTACATTATCAGAACTCTATTTCTCAGTGCCTTTCTATATCTCATCATAACTACATTTCCCACACTTCCTTTCTCTACGTCACAGAAATACATTACCCAAAATGCCTTTCTCTGCTGTGGATATCACTCTGTATAAGGAAAGTGCTGATTGGCCAGTAGCCAGGCAGGAAGGTTAGGGTAGGCAGGACAAGGAAGAGAAGGCTGGGAACAGGAAGGTGGAGAGGGAGACACTGCCAGCTGCTGCCATGAGAAACAACATATAAAGACACCCGTAACTCACGAGCCATGTGGCAAAGTATAGACTAACAGAAATGGGCTAAATTTAAGAGTAAGAACTAGACAATGGTAGGCCTGAGCTAATGGTCAAGCAGTTTAAATAATGTAAGTGTCTGTATGATTATTTTATACGTGGGTTGTGGGACTGCATTGGGCTTAGTGGATCCTGGAGAGAAGCTCTCCAACTACATTTCTCGGTGTCATCAAAACTGCATTTCCCACAGTACCTATGTGTATGTCATCAGAACTACATTGATCACGATTTCTTTCTCAGTGGTATCAAAGCTACATTACCCAAAGTTTCTTTCTCTGTGTCATCAGAACTACATTACCCACACTTCCTTTCTCTATGTCACAGAACTACATTTCTCATACTTTCTTTCTCGATGACATCAGAAATACATTTCTCACAATTCTTTTCTCTAAGTCATCAGAACAACATTTCCTATAGTGACTTTCTCTGTGACATAAGAACTAGATATCTCACAGTGCCTTTGTCTATTTCAGAGAAATACATTTACAACAGAGCCTTTCTCTGTTTCATCAGAACTTCCTTTCTCATAGTGCCTTCCTTGGTGGCATCTGAATTGTATTTCCCCCAGCGTATGTCGCTATGCCATCAGAAATACATTTCATACAGTGCCTTTATCTACATCATCAATACTACATTTTCCAGGGTGCCTTTCTCAGTGTCATCTGAACTACATTTCCCACAGTTCCTTTGGGTACATCATCACAATTGCATTTCCCACAGTTCCTTTCTCTATGACATCACAATTTCCTTACCCAAAGTTCTTTTCTCTGTGTCATCAAAACTACATTCCCCACCTTCCTTACTTTATGTCATGAGAACTGCATTTCCTGCAGTGCCTTTCTCTGCATCATCAGAAATTCATTACCCACAGTTCCTTTAGCCACATCATCAGAAATTCTATTCACAGAGTGCTTTTTTCTATGTCATCAGAACTACATTTTCCGCAGTTCCTTCCTCTATGACATCAATCTATTCTTCCCAGGCTTCCTTTCTCAATGACATCAGAATTACATTTCCCACAGTTCCTTTCTTTACATAATTATAACATTTCCAACAGTGTCATTTTTTGTGTCATCAGATCTACATTTCACACATTCCTTTCATTATGTCATCACATCTACATTTCCTACAGTCCCTTTCTCTATGTCATCAGAATTTCATTACCCACAGAGCCTTTCTCATGTCATGAGGACCACATTTCCTACAGTTCCTTTCTCTGTTTCATCATAACTACATTTCCCACAGTAACTTTTCCTGTTTCACAGAAATATATTTTTCACTGTGCCTTTATCTGTTTCATCAGATCAACAACATGAGCGGTTCCTTTCTTGGTGTCATCTGAGATACATTTCCCACAGTACATATGTGTATGTCATCAGAACTACATATATCATGGTTACTTTCTCTATGTTATCAAAACTGCATTTACCACAGTGCCTTTCTCTGTGTCATCAGAACTGCATTTCCTACAGTGCCTTTCTCTACATTACAGTGACTTTCTATGGGACATAAGAACTACATTTTACACAATTCCTTTCTCTATGTCACAGAAATACATTTCCGACAGTGCCATTCTCTGTTTCATCTGAGCGACATTTCCCACAATGCCAGAACAACATTTCCTACTGTCCTTTTCTCCATGGCACCACAACTACGTTTCAAACACTGCCTTTATCTACATCATGAGAACTACATTTCCCACAGTGCCTTTTTTCTATGTCATCAAATGACATTTTCCACCGTCTTTCTCTATGACATGAAAAATACACTTCCCACAGTGCGTTTCTCCATTTCATCAGAACTACATTACCTAAAGTTTCTTGCTATGTGTCATAACTACATTTCCCACAATACCTTTCTTTATGTGACAGAAATATATTCCCTTCATTGCCTTTCTCAGTGACATCTGAACTACATTTTCCACAGTTCCTTTGTCTACATCATTAGAACCTCATTTCCCACAGTTCCTTTCTTCACGTCACTGGCACTACATTACCCACAGATCCTTTCTTGCAACATCAGCACTACATTTCCCAAAGTTCCTTTCTCTATGTCATCAGAACTACATTTCACACATTACTTTCTTTGTGTCTTCAGAACTTTATTTCCTTCAATGCCTTTCACTATGTCATCAGAAATTCATTAACCATAATGATTTTCTCTCTGTTATTAGCACTACATTTCCAACACTGCCTTTCTCTGTTATAAGAACTACATTTCACACAGTGCATTTTTGTATGTTACAGAAATACATTACCCACTGTGCCTTTCTTAGTGTCATCTGAACTACATTTCCCACTGTGCATATGTGTATCTCATCAGAACTATTTATCACAGTTCCTTTCTATATGTCATCAGAACTACATTACCAAAAGTTCCTTTTGCTTTGTAATAAAAACTACATTTACCACAGTACCACTGTCAGTGTCATCAGAACTACATTTCCATAGTTCATATGTGTACATCATCAAAACTACATTTCCTACACTTCCTGTTTTTATGTCTTCAGAACTACATTTCCCACCTTTACTTTATTTATGTCATCAGAACTACATTTCTCACAGTGTGTTTCGATACATCATTATAACTACATTTCCTATAATGCCTTTCTCTATGTCAACAGAACTACATTATCCAAAGTTCCTTTCTCTTTCTCATCAGAATTACATTTCCAACAGTTCCTTTCTCTTCATCATCTGAACTACATTGCCCACAGTGCCTTTCTTTAAGTCATTAGAACTTCATTTCCTACAGTGTCTTTCTCTACGTCATCAGAAAATCATTATTCACAGTGCCTTGTCTATATGACATCATAACTACATTGCCCATCTTGCCTTTATCTATATCATCAATAGTAGATTTCCTCAGTGACTATCTTTGTGTCATCTGAACTACATTTCCCACAGTTCCAATGTGTATATCATCACAACTTCATTTCCCACACTTCCTTTCCCTATGTCACAGAAATACATTACCTACTGTGCCATTCTCGATATTAGAACTACATTTCCCACAGTTCTTTTCTCTATGTCATCATAACTAAAATTCCCACAATGGCTTTCACTCAGTGACAGAACAACCTTTCCCACAGTGCATTTCTCTGCTTCATCAAATCGGCATTTCCCACCATGCCTTTAGCTAGGTAATCATACCTACAATTCCCACCTAGCCTTTCTTCGTGTCATCAGAACTCCATTTCTCATATTGGCTCTCTACATCATAGTAACTATGTTTCCCACAGTGCCGGTATCTATGTCATCACAACTACATTTCTACAGTGCCTTACTGTATGACTTCAGAACTACATTTCCCACAGTCACTTTTTCTATGTCATTACAACTATAGTTCCTACTGTGCCTTTCACTATATCATCACAAGTAAATTTCCCACAGTGCCTTTTCCTATGTCACCAGAACTTCATTTCCCAACCTTCCTTTTTCCATGCATTCAGAACTACATTTGCCAGTGTTCCTATCTCTACATCCTCATGACTTCATTACCCACAGTGCCCTTCTCTATGTCATTAGAACACTTCCCTAGTTCCTTTCTCTGTTTCATCAGAACTGCATTTCCCACAGTGCCTTTCCTTTCACTGTGTCATCAGGACTACATTTCCACAGTGCCTTTTTCTATGTCATCAGAACTACATTTATGACAGTGCATTTTTCTTGTCATCACAATTATATTTACCACAGTGCATTTCTCTATATTCTCAGAACTATATTTCCCACTATGCCTTTCTGTATATTAGCAGAAAAATATTTCCCACAGTGCCTTTACCTACATCATCAGAACTAATTTTCCCACAGTGCCATTTTCTGCATTATGAGAATTACATCACCCACAATTCCTTTCTCAACGTCATCAGAACTAAATTTTCCACAGTGCCGTTCTCTGCATCATGAGAACTACATGTCCCAATGTACCTTGCTCTATGTCATTAGAACAATAATACGCACTGTTCCTTTTTCAGTGTTATCAGAAGTACATTTCCCAGAGTGACTTTCTATATGCCACAGAAACACATTACACACAGTGCCTTTCTCTATTTAACAGAAATAGAGTTCCTTTCTGGTTTATTAGATTGGCATCAGTCACAGTGCATTTATCAGTGAGATCCAAACTACATTTCTGAAAGTTCCAATGTGTCCAACATTAGAACTACATTTACAGAGTTCCTTTCCCTACATCATCCAAACTACATTCCCCACAGTGCCTTTCTCTGTGTCACAGAACCACATTTCTCACAGGGCCTTTATCTGTCTCATCAGAACTACATTACCCATAGTTTTTTTTTATCTGTGTAATCACAACTACAATTCCCACAGTGCATTTATTACACAGAAATACATTTTCCACTGTGCCTTTCTCTGTTTCAGCAGATCAACATTACCCACCATTTCTTTCTTGTTGTCATCTGAACTACTTTTTCCACAGTTCCTATGTGTACATCACCAGAACTACATTTATCACACTTCTTTTCTCTGTCATCAGAACTACATTACCCACCATTCCTTTCTCTATGTCATCACAACTACATTGCCCACAGTGTGATTTTTCTGTGCCACTAGAGCTACATTCCCCACAGTGCTTTTCACTGGTTCATCAGAACCACATCTTACAGGGACTTTCTCTGCATCATCATAGATTATTTCTTCACTGTGTCTTTCACTGGGATATCATAACTACATTACCCACAGTGCCTTTCTGTATGAAATCAAAACTATATTTCCCACAATGACTGTTTATACTTATCATAACTTCATTTCCCACAGTGCATTTCTCCACATCATCAGAACTACATTTCTCACAGTTTCTGGTTCTCCTTCATCAGATCGACATTTCCCACAGTGCCTTTCTCTGTTACATCAGAACTACATTTCCCACGGTGCCCTTCTCTGTTTCTTTAGATAGACATTTCCCACTGTGCCTTCCGCAGTGTCATCCGAACTACATTTCCCACCATGCCTGTCTCTATGACATCAGAACTACATTGCCCATCTTGTTTTTATCTACATCAAAGGAATTGTATTTCCCTCAGTTCTTTTATCTACATCAACAGAAGTACATTTCCCACAGTGCCTTTTTCAGTGTCATTGGAAATAAATTTACCAGAGTTCTTTTCTCTCTGTCTTCAGAACAACATTTCCCAACAATGCCTATATCTACCTCTTCAGTTCTACATTTCTCACAGTGCCTTTTGCTCTATCATCAGAACTACATTTCCTCAGTGCTTTTCTATACATCATCAGAACTAAATTTCCCTCAGTGACTTTCTCTAGGTCATCATAAGTACTTTCCCCAGCCTATTCCTCTAATGAATCAGACCCTACATTTCCCAAAATTCCTATCTAATATTTCCA